>NC_068342.1:31376371-31676371 GCF_014633365.1 Diospyros lotus | reverse complement strand
TCAGCGTCATTAGCCTCACCTCGAGACTCTCATTAATCTCATGCCCTTTTTCCTAGACATCCAAGTCCCGGGCATTCCCTGTTGTCAATTCGATAATTTTATTGATTAATTTCTCGAAACCAACCTTTTAGGCTCTTCGGACCACCCAAGGTCTTTTTAAAATAACTGAAAATTTTATATATTCCAACACCATGTAATGCGAGTATTACACAATTTATTACATGTTGAGGGTTTGGGATATATTTTTGCAATATAAATACATGAAAAACATTATGGACATTAGCTAGTTGCAAAGGCAAAGCCAACAGGTAGGCTAAAGATCATACCCGTTCTAATATCTCAAAAGGTCCAACATACCGTGGACTTAGCTTCCTAGTAACTCCAAATCTCTGCACACCCCTCATAGGCATTTGCCTCAACCACACATGATCCCCAATGACAAACTCTAGGTCAAAACGTCATCTATCGGCATAACATTTCTACCTATCCTAAGTTGCCTTTATTCGAGCCCTGATAAGTACAATCTTTTCAGAGGTTTGTTCAATCACTTTTGACCCTAGAAATGCTCTGTCTCCTACCTCCTCCTAGCAAATAGGTGATCTACATGGTCTTTCATAGAGTGCCTTATAAGGTGGCATCCCAATGTTGGAGTGGTAAATGTTATTATAAGAAAACTCCACCAATGGCGAATGATCATCCCAGTTACCATGGAAATTTAGCACACATGCCTTCAACATATCCTTTAGGGTCTCTATGGTCCGCTATGTCTATCCATCAGTCTGCGGATGGAATGCAGTACTGAATTTCAATTGGGTCCCTAGGGTATCATGTAGAGCATCCCAAAAATAAGAAGTAAATCAAGAGTTACAGTTAGATACAATACTGGCTGGGAATCCATGCAACCTCACAATCTCCTTAATATATAATTTAGCCAGTCGATTTAGGGGAAATGTCTTCTTAATTGACAAGAAGTGGGTTGATTTCGTCAATCGATCTAGTATCACCCATATTGCATGATAGCTCTTCAAAGTTCTAGGTAAACCTATGATAAAATCCATAGAGATATGTTCCCACTTCCATTCTGAGACTAGTAATGATTGTAACAAACCTACGAGTCTCTAATGCTCTGTTTTTACTTGTTGGCACACTAAGCATTGTGAGATAAACTTGGCCATATCTCTTTTCATACCATGCCACTGGAATTGGTTCCATAGATTTTGATACATTTTTGTCATACCTGGGTGAATGGTATAACGAGCCTTATCAGCTTTAATCAAAATTTCTTGTCTTAACTCTTCATTCTACGGCACACAAATCTGCCCTTGATATAGCAGTAGTCCATCGCCCTTCTAATTGTAACCCAAGGCTTCAAATTTCTCCACATTAGCTCAGACTTTAGCTAGCTTCTCATTAGTAGGCTGTTGGACCCAAATTCGGTCAACCAAATTCGATTTCCCATTCATGTTACCGCAAACACAACAGGTTTTTCCTTATACGGAGAGATAAATAAATCACTCATTTGCTCCAACAATGACTATTCCTCCATCATCATAGCTGCAATGGACGTTTCCTGTCGACTCAAAGTATTAGCCACTACATTGACTTTCTCGAGGTGATATAAAATTTCACAATCATAATCTTTGAACAACTCCACCCATCGTCATTGCCTCATATTCAATTCTTTCTGGGAGAAGAGCTATTTTAAACTTTTATAGATGGTGTAGATCTCCACCTTCTCTCCATATAGGTAATGTCTCCAAATTCTCAATGCAAACACAACTGCAGCCAATTTCAAATCGCGTGTTGGATAATTCAACTCGTGCTTTTTTAGTTTCCTAGAAGCATAGGCATTCACACAACCATCCTGCATCAGCACTATAATCTTGTATGAGAAGCATTGTTGTATATTATGAATTTCTCCCCACTCCTAAGGATAGCTAACCCAAGAATGGTAGTCAACCTTCGTTTCTATTCCTAGAAGCAGGTTTTGCATACCTCATCCCACTCAAACATCACCCCTTCCACGTTAATTTAGTCATAGGGGAAGATAAACAAGCAAAACCCTCTATAAATCTCTAATAATAACTAGCCAAACCAAGGAAACTCTAGATCCCCGTCATTGTAGTTAGACTTGACCAATTAACTACATCCTTAATTTTCTTTGGATCAACTGAAATACCCTCACCAGAGACTACATGACTAAGAAATCCCACTTGTCTTTGCCAAAATTCACATTTAATGAGTTTGGCATACAATTGTTTCTCTCTAAGTCTCTACAAAATTGTTCTAAGATGTGCACTTGGGGAATAAATCAAAATATCATCAATAAATACAATAAAAAATAGTGCAGGTACTCCTTGAAGACTCGATTCATCAGATCCATAAAAATTACCAGGGCATTAGTCAGTCGAAACGACATCACTACGAACTCAAAATGCCCATTACAGGTGCATAAAGCCATTTTCTAAATATTATCTTCTCTAACACACACCTAATGATAGCTAGACTTCAAATCAATTTTAGAAAATATTGAGGCCCCTTGGAGTTAGTCGAGTAAGTCGTCCACATGCGACAGTGGATATTTGTGCTTTACTACCATCAAATTCAGTTGGCGATATTCATTACATAACCACATCGACCCGTCCATCTTTCGCACAAACAATACCGGGGCACCCCACGATGATGCACTAAGACAAATGAAACCCTTATCAATTAGTTCCTGTAGTTGGGTCTTCAACTCGATCAATTTATTTGGGCTATTTTGTATGGAGCTTTCTGTTGTTGCCAAAATACAACAATTAAAATTTGTGATGTGTGGGGTCCACTCGAGCTTGATGTCGGGTGAAGTTGGGTTGCCGTTAGATATGCTGTCATGAGGGAGTTTGCTGTTAGGATGCTCGCCACAAGGATTCGTCTGAAGTTTTCACCGCCACTAGCCTTTGCCACAAGCTCTTGCCACTAGCCCTTTGCCACAAGCCCTTGCCACAAGCTCTTGCCACTAGCCTTTGCCACAAGCTCTTGCCACTAGCCTTCGCCACAAGCTCTTGCCACTAGCCTTTGCCACAAGCTCTTGCCACTACCCCTTTGCCACAAGCTCTTGCCACAAGCCCTTTGCCACAAGCTCTTGCCACTAGCCCTTTGCCACAAGCTCTTGCCACAAGCCCTTTGCCACAAGCTCTTGCCACTAGCCTTTGCCACAAGCTCTTGCCACTAGCCTTTGCCACAAGCCTCGCCGCTAGGTTTTACCCTCACCGCTAGGTTCGCCGCAAGACCTTACCTTCGCCACTAGGTTCGCCGCAAGGATTTGACCCTGTTGATGCTCAAAAAATGTGTTAGAGGGCTTGCGAGAATCTTTCCCGCGAAGACCCTCCGATGCCAAAGTCAGTCTCAGATCCCAATGACTATTCACGAAAATAGTAAAAGTGTATTCAAAGTGACCAGTTTTACCACAGTTGGAAGTCCCCATTAATGTCTTGTAGCTAGGTATTTATAGGACACGGATCTCAAGGGTGTCTGGTGCTGACACGTGGCATTTTCTCAGTGGGTTAAAGCCAAAGAAAATGGGAGGGTTGCTACGTTGTAGCTGCGGGCAGCTGGGCCTCGCGGCAAGGGCTGCTGCGAGGCAGCTTGTGCCTCGTGGTAGACAATTGCCTTGCGGCAAATGCTGCCACAAGGCAATTGTGTCTCGCGGCAGAGTGCCGCGAGGCAATTGGGCCTTGCGGCTGAGTGCCGCAAGGCCGCTTCTCGTAGGCCACGCAGCTGCGAGCCTCGCGGCTAGCAGCCAATCGGCTGCGCCTCGCAGTATGGTGCCGCGAGGTGGGCCCTTGTGGCCAGACTCGCAGCTCTCTTGCCGCGAGTCTTTTACTAGTGGGGCTGGCCCTTGCGGCCAGCCCTTGGCCATTATATATATATAATATACATTATATTATATATATAATATATATAATATTTTATTATTTTTATTTTGATTTTTCCCTCAAAATTGATGGTACAACAATTGCCCCCCACTCTTCTGTTTTGTTTTTTAGACAAAATTGAAGAGTAGAATATTGATCAAAGAGCCGGGCCTAGCACCAAAATTCAATCAAAGGTTTCGGGAAGCCCGAAGATCTAACGTTAGCCAAGGGCTTTGGGTACCAAATTATCTTTTGGGCAACCACGCCCTTGAGAGATAATCTCCACTGAGAAGTTCCCGTCGTGGGTCCGAGCTTGCCGGGAGGCCTAGGCGCTGGATCAGCCAAGGAGTCGGGTCTAACTTGGAGCATAGCACCGGACTCAGTCAAGGGGTCCAGCAAGCCTACAGGCACAGTCTCCGGGGCATCCGATGATCCTATGATGGATCATAACGCTCGGGCTATTGTGTTCTCCATGTCCTTCTTTTCGAGGTCAGCCCATTTCAAGGAATCTGGGTTTAGCCAGTGGTCCAGCACGGGATTCCTACCAGACATCCGAGTTTGGCGGGAGACCTAGGCACTGGATCAACCAGGGAGTCGGGTCTAGCCAAAAAGGCATAGCACCGAACTCCAACTGGGGATCCGGGTGAGTCTGCGGGCATAGGCATCGGATGTTCTGGCAATCCCGGGCCAACTTGTGGTCATAGGCACTAGATTGCAACTGAATGACCCAATTCCGATAAGCGGGGTCATGGCAGAGTTGTCATAGGTTTGCTATCTTTTCATGTTTTCCTTGGGCCAGTCTACCTCAAGGGATCTGGGTTTGGCCAGTAGGCTGGCGCGAGATTCCTACCAGGGATCCGAGTTTGCCGGGAGATCTAGGCACCGAATCAACCAGGGAGTCGAGTCTAACCAAAAAGGCATAGCACCGAACTCAAACGAGGGATCCGGGTGAGTCTGCGGGCATAGGCATCGGATTCTCTAGTCATCCCAGGCCAACTCGTGGTCATCGGCACCAGATTGCCACTAAGCGACTTGACCTTCAGGAGCGGTCTTGTGCTTGAGCTATCAGGTGATCATTTTGCTTCTTTTCTGCCTTCCTAGGGCTAGTCTACCTCAGGGAATCTAGATTTGGCCAGTGGTCCAGCACGGGATTCCTACCAGACATCCGAGTTTGTCGGGAGACCTAGGCACCGGATCAACTAGGGAGTCGGGTCTAGCCAAAAAGGCATAGCACCGAACTCCAACGGGGGATCCGGGTGAGTCTGCGGGCATAGGCATCTGATGTTTTGGTGATCCCGGGCCAACCCGTGGTCATCGGCACCAGATTGTCGCTAGGCGACTTGACTTATTGGAAGCGAGCTGTGCTTAAGCCACCATACCTGCATGACACATATAAATAATCTGGATCCACGGAGATTTTAAGTGGTTTGGCTTACAGTTTTGCCTACTTCCACAGGAATACAGGGGGTATATTCTTTTATTTATCGGGGGACGTTATTACAATGAAAAATTAAGGACAATTCCGGCCTTCAGCCGGGCCGAGTAACGCTTCAGATGACAGGCTCGACTTTGCGTCTCACACTTCGTCCGTTCCCCTGGGGCTAAAGTTGGGAAGTACTTCTCAAGGTGCACGGTGTTCCAAGCTTTCCCTACCGCCTCGCCTTACCGTGTCGGCGGTAAGTACTTGTTGGGTTCTTCGCACTTCGTGCTGAGTTTCCCTCCCTCTTCTATTACTTTCCCATGCGTCCAAAATTTCCATTTGAATGATAAACTATTCTGCTCGGTCAAACAACTCCGTCAAAGAGTTTGGCTCAGAGAAAGCTAAGGATCTTCTAAGCGGGGTGTATGTAGTTCCGTTTAGTAGGGCTGACGCCGCCAATCCGGCTGGGAGATCCCTGACTTCTTGCGTCCCGGCTCTGAATCGCTCGATGTATTGCTTTAGGGATTCATTCGGCTTCTGCTGCAAGGTCATTAGATATATTGCGCTCTTCTTTTTTGGGAGATAGATGGAGAATGCATTTAGGAATTCTTTCTTCAATTGCTCGAATGATCGTATATGTCCAGCTGGTATTTCAGTGAACTATTGCTGAGCTTGTCCTACCAGGGAGAGTGGGAAGGCCCTGCACCTGGTGACCTCATTCCACCCATGTAGTACGGCCACTATGACAAAACGTTGTAAGTGCTTCTCGGGATCTTCCCTTCCAGAGTACACCGAAAGCTGTGGCAGTTCAAACCCTGGTTGCACTGGTTGCCTTTGGAGTTCATCGGATAGAGGAAACCCTTTCAGAGGAGTTACCTTTGGCACCATCATTACCTGCTTCTGTTCTAGCACTTCTTCTATGAGGCGTTTGATGTCAGACGTGCTGAGTGTTTCTGGTTTCGCTTCATTTTGGCAAGGAGATGGGTCATAATGGACTCTCGAGTAGGTGTTTTCTGTTGTCTGTCCATACATGAGAGTTCTTCTTGCCCTCCTGTTATTTTTCCTTCTCGAGTCTGTTACTTCCGAGACTTGGCTATTCAGCCCTGGAGTTCTGATTCTTATCCCTTGGCGAGGGTCCTTTAGAGGGTTTTCCTGGGATCTCTGATGTTCCCTTCTTGTACTGATTTGTCCCATGTGGGGGACGTGAATGTCCGGCATTAGCTCACGTAACAATGTAGTGATTCCCTGTAACCTCCTCATATTCTCTTCATTGTTCATCCTGAGCTCATCATTTTGTTGCTTCAGCTCCTCAAAATTCTTTCGTAATAGTTCATAATCTGAGAGTAAGACTGTGGGTGGAGCTATTCTTGAAGTCCCAACGAGGTTTCCATTTGGAATTGAAGACTGTCCAAAGGAGTGTTGTTCCTAACTAGCAGGCGTTACATGTGGGACTTGCTTCTCTTGCCTTGTCGTATATCTCCTCAATCCAACCACACGTGCTTCTCCTTGCTCGAAATGCTCCATGCCCCCCGGTCCAGTGGTATGGTTGCATTCGAGCACCGGGAAGTTCCCTAAACGCGCTTCATTGTTAGGGTGTTCTGCTGAAAATTCTGGCGCTGTAGAGTGTGATTGATGATGGCCTTTCGTGGCTCCCGTTCTGGTACGAGTGCTCCTTTGGGTGGGGTCAGGCGGGTTCGCCCAACTAGCTGATCTTGTCCCTCTAGGCATCTTATGTTAAAATTGGCTTTTTGTTGCGTTTCCCACAGACGACGCCAAATTGTTGTTGCCAAAATACAACAATTAAAATTTGTGATGTGTGGGGTCCACTCGAGCTTGATGTCAGGTGAAGTTGGGTTGCCGTTAGAGATGCTGTCACGAGGGAGTTTGCTGTTAGGATGCTCGCCACAAGGATTCGTCTGAAGTTTTCGCCGCCACTAGCCTTTGCCACAAGCTCTTGCCACTAGCCCTTTGCCACAAGCCCTTGCCACAAGCTCTTGTCACTAGCCTTTGCCACAAGCTCTTGCCACTAGCCTTCGCCACAAGCTCTTGCCACTAGCCTTTACCACAAGCTCTTGCCACAAGCTCTTGCCACTAGCCTTTGCCACAAGCTCTTGCCACTAGCCTTTGCCACAAGCCTCGCCGCTAGGTTCGCCGCAAGACCTTACCTTCGCCGCTAGGTTCGCCGCAAGGATTTGACCCTATTGATGCTCAAAAAATGTGTTAGAGGGCTTGCGAGAATCTTTCCCGCGAAGACCCTCCGATGCCAAAGTCAGTCTCGGATCCCAATGACTATTCACGAAAATAGTAAAAGTGTATTCAAAGTGACCAGTTTTACCACAGTTGGAAGTCCCCATTAATGTCCTGTAGCTGGGTATTTATAGGGCACGGATCTCAAGGGTGTCTGGTGCCGACACGTGGCATTTTCTTAGTGGGTTAAAGCCAAAGAAAATGGGAGGGTTGCTACGATGTAGCTGCGGGTAGCTGGGCCTCGCGGCAAGGGCTATCGCGAGGCAGCTCGTGCCTCGCGGCACATTTGCCGCAAGGCAATTGTGTCTCGTGGCAGAGTGTCGCGAGGCAATTGGGCCTTGCGGCTGAGTGCCGCAAGGCGGCTCGCGCCGCATGCCGCGAGCCTCTCTCTCGCGGCTGCATGCCACGAGGCCGTTTCTCGCAGGCCACGTAGCAGCGAGCCTCGCGGCTAGCAGTCAATCGGCTGCGCCTCGCGGCATGGTGCCGCGAGGTGGGCCCTTGCGGCCAGACTCGCTGCTCTCTTGCAGCGAGTCTTTTACTGGTGGGGCTGGCCCTTGCGGCTAGCCCTTGGCCATTATATATATATATATAATATACATTATATTATATATATAATATATATATATTTTTTATTATTTTCATTTTTATTTTCCCCTCAAAATTGATGGCACAACACTTTCGAAATAGGTTGGGTGCCCAACACTAAGTCAATAGAGAAGTCAATCTCTCCTTAAGGTGGAAAACTTGCCAATTCATCTGGAAACACATCAAGGAAATCACTAACTATTGGAATCTCATATAACTTTACCTTATTGCCCACGCTAGTAGTCATAAGAGCTAGGTATGCCTCGCCACAATGTCACATCATTCTCTCTGCCTTCATCACTACAATCATCGGGGTTGAACTCATCGGTTTAATACCCCTATACACAATGATTGGTTGTTAGGTTAGCTCAAAATGAATCACCTTTCACTGATAATCAACCTTAGTATAATATTAGAACAACCAATCCATACCCAGGATGACATCGAAATCCATAATGCCAATTACCACCAAGTTACCAAGAAATTCCCTGTCATGCACTTTAAGTTCACAATTCCTAATGACCTCACTACCTTCCATCACCATGTCCGTTAGTGTAGTCACGAATCGGTAATATGGCAATGCAATCCTTGGGATGGGAATATGGCATACAACATGCAGTGCAATAAAGGAATGAGTAGAATCTGTATCAAAAAGTACATGAACATCCATACCATATAAGGAAAGAATACCTCGAGTGGTCTCATTGTCCCTCTCCACATCAACCGTCGTTAGGGTGAACACTCTCTACTGAACGTGTCGTCTCTTCATAGCAGTAGGGCGCTGGGCAGGTGACACTACTGTCTATGGAACTCCTCCCTACATCCATGGTATGACTGGCCTCTGCATAGGTCGCTAGCCTTGTCTCCTTGGCCTCTGAGCTCCATATTGTGGTGGTTGCAAACAATTATTAGCTTTATGCCCCTTCTTACCACACTGAAAACAAACCATGTCCCTAGCAGTTGCAAACTTCTGACTCTAAGGACAATCTGTAACGCCCCGCTCCCACTTACGGGTGTTACTCGTGAACAATTACCCGAATTATCCACATGCCTGGCCTTTGGTGAAGGGTGGACCATATTTCAAGATGAAACGCCCTAGGTGGGAACTAGGCTCGTCCTTCCCTTCCCTCAACCCCAGGATTCACTAGCGGAATTGGACTTTAACCACACCGCATTGGCTATAAAGAAATCACTTTAAGATGCCCAACTGCCATTTCCATACTTGTTTTAATTTTTCTTCTTTATAAGAAGTTCAGCGGGCTCCTTGAAATTCACAAGCTCAATCTATACATCGATTGTACCAATTTTGGAGGAAAAACTCATCATTTTCAATTTTTCAAAATTTCGGCATTATTCTCCAAAATGCCTGAAAAATCTCTTTATTTTGAAAATTCCTTCGGGGCCCAAAATCAATTAAGAATTGTCCCAAAAATCCCCCCAAATTCCAATTTTTTTAAAAAAATTGGCCAGCAGAGCCTGCTGGTGCACCCGGGGCTGCGCGCGGGCGGGCCTGCTGCCTGCTGCCACCTGCTGCATCCTCACCTCTTTTCCTTTTTTATTTTTTTTCTTGGGGTTTAACTTTTAAACCCCAAATTTTTCCAGAATTTAAATTAAATAAATATACTTCACTTTTCTTCAATTTTAGCCTCTTTTTCTCCAAAATTAAGGCTTAAACCATACTCTTGATGCTTTCATAACATTCCAAAAACAAGACTTCACCAACACTTAGGCTTCAACATGCCATAAGCCATAATCTCATTTCAATTCAAAATCAAACACTACAAAGGAAATACACCCATAGCCTTAGGCTTAAACAAGCCATTACCAACCAAATACATTACATTACATAAATCAAATGCCACAAAATAGGCTACCCTAAGCCATACTACACATTTGAATCTTCATTTCCATGCTTCCACAAGCCATTCCACCTTGTCTTGATTTTTCCCATGCTTCCACAACCTATATGTGAGGGTAAAACCTCATGAGCTATTAAGTTCAATAAGGGTGCAATGCAAAATAAATATGAACATAACAAGATTATATGATGCCAAATGCATGCAAATATGGCTAGGTCTCTTTGCCCTCACAACCCACCAAGGTTAGAGGCATCAACCCACCATTTCAACCATATTCCCAAACTAACCTATGGCCATAAGTCTCATGAACATAAAAGAACATGCCAAATGCAACATATACATTTATAAAACATACTTACAACCCATTGCAAGGCCACCCTCCCATGGGGCCATCCCTTACCTCATTATTTTCTTTGAAGCTTTAAATCCTCATCTTAAGAGAGCTTCCATCACAATCTTCTCCCATCTAAGATGGCATTCCAAAAGAAATTTACTTTGCATACAAGCATACTAAAATGGAGAGAAGAAATAATAAAGCTTACCTTGTCTTCTTCTTCTTTTCTTCTCCATTTCTTTCCTCCATGAGAGACTTCTTCCTATCTCTATTCTTTCTTTCTTCAAATGGCTAAAGGGAAACAAGTCTTCCTCACTTGCCCTTATATACTACTCCTTTCCATTTTCAAGAATGGATCTCCACCATTCATTCAAAGCATAATCCATGTGCTTAAGGAGAATTAAATCTCCACCATTCATTTCAAATAAACAAGTCTCCTCTCTTGGAGAAAGCAAAATCAATGCTCTTTATCTTGATTAATCTCATCCATTGGATTATTTTGCCTTTTCAAAACTTAAGCACAACCATTGGATCACTTGGGAATTTCTTTTTATTTTCAATTAATTTATTTTGACTATTTTCCAACCATCACATGAGAGACCATTTTGAAAGACATAAATACTTTCTTTCCCATTTAAATAAATCTCACAATTTTCAATCATTAATGGGTGACTAATTTCCCATTTCATTTGTATTTATTTAATTCTCCATAATCATTCTCTTTATTAAATGCTTGAGAGACTAATTAACATTTCTTTTTGCATTTAATTAATTCCCTCATTTAACTTGGACCACATTAAGCCATGTGTCACTCCAAGACACCAACCTTGGCTCCCAAGTTCTAATCTCATCCCTCCATGTGGCATTACCACATTAATTCACCATTTTAGGGAAAATATAATTATTTTCTCAAATAATTCAATATCCACCATTTTTCCTATTTTCCATAATTAAATTCCTTTATGGAATTAATTCCAAAATTATCAAAATATTCTTTCTGAATTATTAATCCCATATATCTCCACATAATTATATAAGTGGGATTAAATTCACTTACTCACCTAATTCCACATAGGAATTATTTTCAATTTACAAAATACCCTTTTATTGGACTTCACTATCCAAATTACTAAAATGCCCCTCTCTTAGGGCACCCATATTCTCAAGGATCTAACACCTCTTCAAGGGCATTTTTGAAAGTTTTCTTACTTCCTTTCTCATTCTCATAACACTAGGATTACTAGGTGTTACACAATCTTTCTACATATGCCTCACCTAGCCGCATAGAAAACACACCCCCTTATTAAAGCGATAAGGGCCCGTGTGCCTCTTACCATAATTATTGCAAGATGGGATTCCTACTACATTTATGGATGAACTTGCTTCCCATCTCCTTTTATTTTCATTGCAATGGCCTTGAGATGGCCCCGTCCCCTTATGAGTTACCTGCCCGACCTTTAATTCATTCTATCCTACTTAATGGCATAAGCTCTTTGCACTGCAGTAGGATAATCCATATCCACATGTAAACCCCATTAAAACAAAAACCTCTTACATAAAAACAAGGTTTTCCCACAAACACACCCAAAGATTTAAGGACCCAAGGATTTTAGAATCAACAAAGAAGGTAGAACTTACCTTACAAAGCTACTTCTTTGATTTAAGCTTGAGAAAAGCTTCTGCAATGGTCCAATACACCAACCACCACCAAAATAGGAGAAGCCAAACAAAATAAGGAAGAAGAGGATGAAAGAACAACAATCGATTTGCAAATCCCTTCTTAGAGCACCAATGATCAGGAAAGAAAGAGAGAATGAGAGAGGAAGAAGAAGAAGAAGAAACTTGAACATCCAAACTCAAGGAAATATATCCAATTTGCACCCCTTATCTTTTATACTTATTTATAATAATCCATTTTTCCATTTCCCATAATTCATTAAACTTTAATTTGCATGCTATTTATATATACATACACACCTTGCATTAGGCAACCCCTTCCATTTACCCCAATTTTAACTTTTCTAAGCCACTTAAATTCTCCTTACTTGATTTTTCCCATATGCAACTTCACTTGCTTATTTTTTCCTCTTACTTTGACAATTCCACATGGCTATAATTCCCTCCTTGCTTTGATTCTACCACCATCACCTACAACATCATAAATAACTACCTCAAAATCAATATTCATGAAAAATGGAAATTCAACCCACACAATGATATCACCCAAGTGGCCTAGTCTCGCTAACGGGTCATTACATATTATACAAGTAAAACTCCAAAATTAGAGAAACAATTTAAAATTCTCTTTATTATAAATATAGATATAGAAATTATAGTTTTGGTTAGAGAACCTTAGATATTTTCTATAATATGACAAATTTGTTGGTTTCATTATAGTTGTTTTGGTTCCAAATTATTTTATTTTACATTATTTTCTTTATAATTTGGTTTGCAACAATATGGACTTCTTTAGGTGGGTTAGGCCAAGATTGTTCTAGTTTTATTGAACTAAACAAGGAAACTTCTGGATTAGGAAGCCCCAAGCTTGTACAAGGCTTGGGTATATAAGGGGAAAATGGAGCCCTAGTTTCTACCCTTTTGTCATTTCTAAGCCTTTGTCTTTCTCTTTCTAGAATTTGAATCTTTTCTTTTTCTTAAAGTTCATTTCTAATAAATTTTAGTTAATTCGACCACCGATTCTAGGGTCTGCAATCAGGAAGTGAGCTCTTTCATTCATTCATGCCCTAGGTGTCTTTTTTCACTTGGATCCCCTGTGCTTATCCAAGAATGTGTTGAAAATCAAAGGATTTCAAATGCATTGAGAGAGAACGTGTATACATTCTCAATTCTAATTGGCCCTTCAACAACACGTCTAATACTTGCATCTTAGAGCAAGGTATGTGTATTGTAAAGGTTTATTCATATTTTAGAAATTCTATTTACAATAGATGAGAATATGAGTAAAATTTGTTGTTGATATTTTTATATATATTGGTTAATTAATTTTTTTCCTAGAGTTTCATTTCAACCATTAAAGTGATTTTCAATAAGAATAACCTAAATTATAGAAAAAAGTTATGTTGTTGCCAAAATACAACAATTAAAATTTTACTTAGTGGGATAGACTGATGTGTGGGATCACAAAGCACAATAGAACGGGTGAGTTAAACTTCCTAAAAGAGTTGTTCCAAAGAGAACTGGGATTCCTGAAAGACTTGTATCCTGAGAGGAGTACATCTCAAGAGAGAGGATGCCCTGAGAGGAGTGTGTCCCAAGACAAATAATCCCTGAGAGAAATCGTGCCCTGAGAAGGATATGTCCCGAGAAAACTGAATTGTAATGACCCAAATTTAGTTATTCAATGTTTATCATGCCCTGAAGTTGTTGGTTAGCCTTGATGTGTAGTATGTTATTTTTTTATTATTATTCTCTAAGTGTTGCGTATATGTTTGGAGTATCTAAATGAATTTAATTTATATTCAAATAGGAGCTTGGTGTATTTGGATGTGGTGGTGAGGTATCCGAATATAGGTAGGACGCATCCGGATGGTTTTAAGAGTATTCAGATGTGTATTTGAATTTTTGTGAGTGACATTCGGATGTGGGGTGAGACATCCGTATGTAAGAAGCAAAATTAAAATGGAGCCAAGTGTATGTGAATGATATTTGGATGCTACAATAGCTCATTGAGATGGCTTCTTTGAATTTTTGTGAGTGATATTTGGATATGGGGGTGTGGCATCCGGATATGATTTGGTGATATTCGGATATGAGCTTTTACATTCAGATTCCCTATGTTTCAAGAATTCAATTTTCTCTTGCATCCAGATTTTGACCTTGATGCATCCCGAATCTCTCAAAATGTAAAACATGAAAGTTGTATATATTTATCTTTTAGTTCTATAACATCTTGAATCACCTCAATTGGAGCTTGGACAAGAGAGTTATGCTCAGAATATGAAGGTATGTCGAATCTGTCAAGAATCTCCATTTTTCCTCTTGCATCCGGATGAGTGGCCTCATATTCGGATGGGTATTCCTATATTCAGATATCTTCTCCCAGTATTTGCATATCCTTCACTATCATCAACTCTCAGGCCATTTTCTTGACCCAGATTCGACTTTTCAGGAGACATGGAGGAATTTTTCCTCCTAGCTTGCCATGTATATTCCTCCACTTCTCTTTACTGCCCATATATATCGATAAATATAGGTAGAGTTAGGGGAAGGAAAATTAATTACACAGAGTGGTTGACTTGGTTGGGTCAGTGGAGACTTACAGGTGACTTTGGGAGATTCTCTCTTTGATGACTTTTATGTCTTTCGAGGATTAATCTGGATGATGTATTGGGTCTCCAAAATGGCTCAGGAGAGTTTGTTCACTCTCCATTTCCTTCAAGGAATGAAGCTAGGCCATCTTTGGGTAGTACCCAATTTAGGTGTTGTGGGTGCATGTTTAGTTGTTCCCTCCTTGTGAGTTATGCATGTCAGTTGAACGCATGGTAGGGATGTTAGTGTAGGTGCTCTAGACCCAATCAGATTGGGCATGTTGTACACTGACAAGTGTAATCATATATATTATTTGAATAAGGAGTTGTTCAAATTCACAAGTGTAATCATGTACACTGACAAGTGTAATCATGTACACTACGGTTTGGACCTTCCCCGAGGTCCATGTGAAGCACCTGGGCCTACCCTTCGGTGGCCCAGTGCATTCCGTTCCCTCAAGTGGGGCCCAACCAAATTGTTTGGCAATTTTTATTGTTTTTATCCAATCTATGAGTGTATGACACATATGGGTCGTGATTAAAAATGGGCCGAGGCTATTAATTGGAATATTTATTAATTATTGGGCTGCTAGTGTATATTTGACATGCATTGGTTGATCCAAGGCCTGTTGAGCCTTGTTAGTTAGACTAATGGATGGAGCCCAAGCTCAACACAATTAAAACAATTTTGTTTTTCCAAAATTATACAAATTTTTAATTTATTGAAAGCGTGTAATTAAGATTGAAATAGATGCGACAACTAATTAACATAATTGTGAATGTATCAATGTGATTGATTGCATGGGTGTATGGTATGGATCGAGTCGACTATTTATTTTATATTGGGAATGAATACTCGGGGTTTCTGATTCTATGTAATGTATGTAGAATAGAATAGAGTAGTGATAGTTGTAGTTTGTATGAAGAGCAAGAGATGGAGCCAATTTGAAGACAAGATTCGAAGACCCATGAAGGCTTAAAGAATGTGCTTGAGAAGCAAGTTGTGATTCTTCACCTAGGTTTGACCCGCTAGCTTCCCTTCTATGGCTCGAGGGGGCTAGCCGTAGTTATCCATACCATACACCGGTTTGAGTCGTTTATTATGTATTATTAATTGGATTAATTGCATGTAATGAGACCTAAATAGATAAATAATAAATCCCTCATTAATATTAAGCCAACTTGCCTTCCATCATTATGAAGCATTAGGTTTCTAACTAGAACTTGATTTGTTGAGTCACTCAAGGTCATGTGTCACCTATGATTCCTATGTTTCATGGGCCATGAGATGTCCCTGAATGATGGGTCCGACTTAACTAGAAAGGTGGGGTTTGTTGAGTCACTCAAGGCTTTACTGAGTATAGAGGCAAAGATTGAGAGTCACATAAGATGTGCTTGACAAGGAGTTATTAACTCAATGAATCTAGGATTTGCATGGAGATGCAATTGGTAGCAAGTACCTACCTAATCAATCCCAGCACAATTTGTTGAGTCACTTAAGATTATGCGAGGGGAGATGGGATCCTAGCCCGTTAGGAAATCTTCCAACGAGATTTCCGGAGTTATGTCTTGAGGGTGGCGAACTCGTAGAAAATAGTGGGAGCAATCATAAAATGTTACTTTTTGCAATTTATGATTTCGTAATTAAATATGATTATAATAACATCTCTATATTCGGTTGTTGATTTTGGAATGTCTGGAAACATGTCGATAAGATCGATACTCGAGGGAAATAATACCTTCAACAGGACTAATTTCTATGACTAGGAGATCATCTTGAGGATAGTCCTAACACATGATAAGATTCTCTATGTGATAGAGAGATCTCTTCTTGTGAAGCCACTAATTGGGTAAATAGTAGCACATAAGGCCTGGCAATGCACAAGGGTTATATGATCATCACTTGGTATATCGTCTTGGCTTCCATGACCCCGAAACATAGGTCACAACATAAGAGTTATGATGCCTATGAGATCATGGCTAGGCTTAAGGATCATCTATTGAGAAGCATGTCATGGAGATGATACGTTTTATCAATAGGTTGCTAGAGCTGAACTTGGGTATGGATGTAGAAACTTACCCTAAATTTGGTAATACAAGTCCCTCCTTAATAGTTATGGAAAAGACTCTTGGAGAGTGGTTGTCCATACTAAGGGAGACTAAGCCTAAAATTGATTAAAGGCCAAGGGAAATGTTCTCTTAGTTAAAGGGCCTAAGGCGCACAGGGGTAAGCCCAAGAGTAAGAAAATCAAAAGGAAGAAGAGTTCTTCTATAGCGCAGTCTGGAAGAGTCTAGAAGAGCAAAACCCAAAAGGGCAAGGAGGATGCGATCTATCTCCACTGTGATAAACCAGGAGGTGTAGAGTAAGAAGAGTTCTACTCAGGGCACTTCAGGTATTTATGTTATTGGAATTAATCTATCTACTTCTGATCAGTCCACATGGGTATTAGATACTAGATCTAGTGCTCATATTTGCACTTTTGTGTATGGGCTTAGGAGTACGAGGAGATTAATAATAGGAGAAATATACCTATACGTGGGAAATGGATCAAAAGTTGTTCCATTAGTTGTAAGGACTTATTTTTTGACATTTCCCACAAGACTAGTATTGGAATTACATAACTGTTACTACATTTCTAATTTGACTAGGAATATAATTTCTAATTCTTGTTTGACAAGGATGGATATTCATTTTTATTTAAGAACAATAGTTGTTCGTTTTATAAAAATGAGTTGTTTTATGGTAAAATAACAATATGTATCGGTTTGTATGTCCTTGATGTTGATACTCCTATCAATAACATAAATATTAAGCGACTTAAATCAGGTGATTTAAATAGAATTTATTTATGGCATTGTCGCCTTAGCCTGAAGGATCATGAACGAGGAAACAAAGCATGCAACGGAAGCGTTTTAAAATCAAAAAAACGTTCCTCGTATTGATAAGAATCTAGGAGACTTACTTTTGCGGCGGATTACCGGACGGATAGAGCGATGGGAGCTTCTTTGCGTTGTGGAGACGACGGCTGTCCTGCTAGCCTTCGGCTCCGTCGCATCAGAACTCAAACGCACCCTTTCGATCTTCCGGAGTATGACTCGAACTCGTGGCCTCTCTTCGGTGAAGAAGAATGAAAAACGACTTGGATGAAAAAACAACCAAAGAGAGATATATATAGGGAGAACCCTAGGGTTAAAACCCTAGTGGGCCAAACCCTAATGGGCCAAGATCATTTAATTAATATCTAATTGGGTTAGCCTAATTAATTAATTAAAAACCCTAATGAACTATTATTTTATTCTAGCCCAATGGACCATTCTGAATAAAATAATTCTCTCTCAATGTAATTCATCCAACAAGCCAAATGTATTAAAACAAATACATGAGTTACATCGAGCTACCCCGGGGACCAAAAGACAAATTATTCACGGCTACTAAAATGACCAAAATATCCCTGCTACCTAGTAGCTATATTTTGTCATTCTAAGTGTTCCAACTATCACCATATGGTAACACTGACCCCACTAATAATTTTGCATATGCCATGTCTTTGACCTACTAGTGTAATGACGAAAATACCCCTCTGCGTAACACCCATCATTTAGAAAGGAATAATGTACTAACACCTTTCTAAATGACTTCTACCATCCTTAGATCACTAGTTCAATAATCCGTGACTACTCGAATGTACTTGCTTATCACTGGGAGCTACCCAGAAGCACACACTCTTAAGTCACGTTCCCAGGGCCCTGGATTATTCGATTATTCTTGGACAATCACAAGGGGGTGAATCATAGAAACTATCTTGTATTAGTCTGTCTTAGCTAATTAGAAACCATACTCCCAACTCAAAAGGATATTGATCTTTGATAGACCTCACCTACAATGAATCTAAGAATATAGCTCTAGGTTCACTAGACCACCAACTAATACTCAAGTATTAGAGTACTCGTCCACGTAGTAGCAGTGATAGACTAGTTCCATGATAATTAGTACTTTGTCATTAGCTTCTATCACAGGTCCACTCTACGCATTCCAAATGCGCTTGTACAATTAGAGTAAACTGACTGTTTACTGGCTAAGGCAAGCCATCCTCCATTAGGATCTATTGCACAATGATCTTATCATGATAGAATGCCCAGTTCTATCAAAAGATCAAGAGTTATATTTTCTTGCTTATTAAGTACCCATGATTCATGCCTAACTGTGAAGAACGACCCATCACATGAATCACTTACTTAATAGCATGGACACCTTTCCAACAATTAAATGCAAATAATATATGTGCCATAAACTGAAATAAAGAAACATCATTACCATAAATTAAACAAAACGTGTCTTTAGGGCATACATTTCCAACATAGCCATATAATAAGACTCGCACATCCAACTTGTATAAAGTTGGATATCTTGGCATATTTGATTATGAATCATAAGGTGCTTGCGAATCTTGTTTCCTTGGCAAGATGACTAAGTCTCCTTTTAAAGTACAGAGAGTGAAGGCTACATAAGTGATAGGGCTTGGGCATAGTGATGTGTGGGCCCATGTTCACCCAAGCTATAGGTGGATATGTCTACTTCATAACCTTTACTGATGATAGATCATGTTTTGGTTATGTGTATCTCATGAGACACAAATTTGAGGCTTTTGAAAAGTTCAAAGAATTCAGATTTGAGGTAGAGAAACAAACTGGGAAAAGTATCAAAGTACTTCGATCAAATCGAGGTAGTGAATACTTGAATAGTGAGTTTCAAGATCATCTGAAGTATAATGGAATTCTCTCACAGTGGACTCCACTTGGAACACCGGAGATGAATGGTGTAACTAAAATGAGGAATAGGACCTTGTTGGACATGGTCTGGTCCATGATGAGTCGCACTGAACTACTCATTTCATTCTAGGGATACGCACTCCTCACCTCGATCTTTGTTTTGAACAGGGTTCCAAGTAAATCAGTTACTCAGACTCCATATGAGATATGGAAAGGAAAGAAGCCAAATTTGTCTTTCCTTAAGATTTGGGGTTGTAAAGCTTATGTCAAGCGTGTTGATAATAATAAGCTAAAACCCAAATCGATAAGATGTTTGTTTGTGGGATATCCAAAGGAAATAAATGGATATTACTTTTACCACCCATATGAACAAAAGGTGTTTTGTTGCCAACCATGTGGTATTACTTGAGAATGAATTCTTAGATGTTATGGCTAGTGGGAGGAATGTTAAGCTCGAAGAGATTCGAGGCAAACCACAAACAAATACTCCCCTCCAGGAACCCAAGGAAGATCAGACACAAGATGTTGTGTCAATTCCGCAACCTTCTACACAAGAACATCGTAGGTCGACGAGGGTTCGTTGCGAGTAAGAGAGATATGGATTTCTCATCTCGGTACATGGAGATGTGCTTCTAACTATGAACAATGAGCCTACTACCTATGATGAGACAATGTCTGACATTGACTCTGGGTTATGGCAGATGGATGACAAAACAAATTTCCTTAAAGGAAACCTGGTCAAGGATGTGTATATGACATAGCCTAACAGTTTTGTTACCCATGAACATGCAAATAAGATTTGCAAGTTGCAAAGGTCCATTTATGGACTAAAGCAAGCATCCCAAAGTTGTAATCAATGTTTTGATGAAAAGATCAAAAGGTTTGATTTTTCACAAAAAGAAAGTTGATCCATGTGTTTACAAGAATGTTAGTGGGAGCGTTTAGTCCTATATGTGGATAATATATTACTCATAGGGAATGGTGTTCCCATGATGTAATTAGTTAAAAGATGGCTTTAAGAATATTTTCTCCATGAAGGATTTAGGAGAAGCAACCTATATTCTGGGAATAAGGATCTATAGAGATAGATCCAGGAGGTTGCTAGCACTCTCCCAAAGCGCATACATTGATAATGTGCTAAAGAGGTTTAGTATGGAAGATTCTGATAAGGAAATCTTCCCATGTCATATGGAATACATCTTTCTAAGGCTATGTGTTCGAAGACACAAGATGAGAGAGATAGGGTGAGTCGGGCACCATATGCCTTGGCTATTAGCTCGATCATGTATTCCATGTTATGTACGAGGCTTGATGTCGCATATACTTTGACCATATGAGTAGATATCAAGCTGATTCAGGTGAGAAACATTGGATTGTAGTGAAGAACATCCTTAAGTACTTGAGAAGACTAAAGAGACGTTCTTGGTATATGGAGAATGAGAGCTTACCGTGAAGGGGTTCACGGATGCCAGCTTCCAATTCGACCATGATGATTTTAAATCACATACAGTCGAGATTCATATTCTGCCTAAATGGTGGGGCCATGAGTTGGAAGAGTTACAACAAAAGATAAGTGGCAGATTCAATAACTAAAGTCGAATACATAGTAGCCTTCGAAGCAACTAAGGAGGTTGTATGGATCTATAAGTTCATTGATGAACTTAAAGTAGTGTCCAGCATTGTTGATCCAATAACAGTTATTGGGACAACAATGGAGCCATCGTGTAAGTGAAGGAACCACGGTCTTATCAACGGATCAAACTTGTATTGCGGCATCACCATATGATAATGGAGATTATCAGCTGAGATGACATATATAGAGAAAGTATCGACGGATGATAACGTCACTGATCCCTTAACTAAAGCTCTGTCCCAGGAGAAACATGAAAGTCATGTTTGATCATCAAGTATAAGATACATGAATGATTGGCTCTAGTGCAAGTGGGAGATTGTTAGTGTAGGTGCTCTAGACCCAATCAGATTGGGCATGTTATACACTGACAAATGTAATCATGTATATTATTTGAATAAGGAGTTGTTCAAATTCACAAGAAGTCATTTTATTAGTTTCTTGTTATTATTATAATGACCAGATAAAACTAGATAGAAGTTCATATGATGTATACTATGATTAATCTATAAAGATGTGAAATGATGCATCACAGTTTCAAGACATCATTAAATGTCCCAAGTCGTAGTAATGTCAAGAATGGACATTGACAATTGCGGTAAGACTTGTATGTGTTATGTTTTTGCTATGTGATAGCAATGGGGGTCTCACACCCATAAGTATGGAGATGCCTAGACAAGTACATATGTGACCAATGTTGGAGAACATGTCACTTGACATGACTTGCCATGAGAATCCATTTTGGTTATATGTTGATGGTATTCTTATATGAGATGGGTGTAACTAATCCTTGGACCTAAAGTTGTCATGGTCATCTCATAAGAAGACCAGTATGCTTTGACATCGTTTCGATGGGCCTAGACAAAGGCTGCACGTGCGCGATCGTTGGGCATATCATGAGACTTATGGAGATGAGTGCATAACCAAGATGGGACTCGTCTATCCCTTAATAGAGGATGATGTATCTAAGGCGCCTTCGGTGGATATTCACTTTAAATCCATGGCCATGGTGAAAGAGATCAATAATGAGTTATTGATTCACTTTCTATCAAGTGAAGATATCCGAAAGACCGAAGAAAACTTATGTGATCGTAATTAAGCAACACATCGCCAACTTGAGATCACATATGATACATTGATGAGAGGATTGAATTACGCGATAACCATGCCAGTGAAAAGTTATTTGCGGATTATGAATTCTTCTGAATAATTGGGTAGGCATGACGCTTTGCTAGAGGCCAATCTTGTCTTATGTGTTCGTACTGACACATTGCCAACATATTCAGAAGTTTAATGAGTCATGCGCAATAGGCATGGTCCCTGGCTTAAATCAAGAGAGCGGACGTATGGTTAAGTAGGACACTTCGACAAGAAGTTATGCCGTGTTCTCACGAAAAAAGAACAAATAGACGTAATGACGTCGATATGACAAGGGGCCGTTATAAAGGAAAGAGTTTCTTAAAATGGCAATTAATTAAATTAGGAAGAAATTTTTAATTTAATAATTTTCTATTTATTGGAGTGGAAAATAAGAAATAAAATATATTAGGGCTTAAATTAATAGTTGGACTAAATAAAGTATTTTGGTCAAATATTAAATTAAATATTATATTTGGGCTTAAATTAGATTTGGGCTAAATATTTTATAAATGGATTTGGGCCACTAATTATATTTCTAGTTGGACTAGAATAAACCTATTTAAGATTCTAGTTGAACTATCATTAATGGGCTAGCCCGATCTATTAGGGTTTAAGAAACCCTAGGATGTAACTCTATAAATACCGCTTTATGGGTTGCCCAAATTAGTGATTATTTTGGTATAGTTTTTCAAGAGTTGAAAAATAATTGTCGTTCACTCTTCCCCATTTCTTTTTGGCATCGATTTGAAACGTGGGCGTTCTTTTCCGTCCATACACAAGCCGTAAAAATGAGAAGGAGCTAGCACTCATATTCCGCTCTCCTTGCCAACGGACGCGTGCCGCATATCACGAGTTAGAGGCCCGACACTTGGACGGCTCGAATCCGTGGACGACTCAAAATTCTAAAGGTTAGATTTATTTTATTTGTATGTGAATGATTTGATTTCGACGTTGATCCAATCGCTGGGATCGGGATAAGGTTAAAAAAAAATTGAACTACGCTGCTTGCCTTATAGCGATATTGCTTTACTTTCAAAGGATTATGCATTTGGGGGGTTTCCATGAGACTTGTGTGCTTAGCCACAGGCATATTGCATTATATGTATCATCCTATTGGGGCAAGCAAGACTTGATGCATGGCTTATGGGGGCTATGTATCATCATTTATGCTCACTATGCCTCTGCATTATAGATAGACACAAGCACTGCATTGAGTGTGATTTCCTATATGGGCGAGTAGGGCTTGATGCATGATTTTATGGGGGCTATGTATCATGTTTACTCATATGTCACTGCATTATATTTATGCATTGCATGGTTAATGGTGCCTCGTGGGTGTGTGTGGATGTTTCTCGGACGCTCTAGAGTGTCGAGTGAGCTTTGGCTCAAGTTAGAGCTCCAACTCAAGTTAAAGAGACAGGTGTTGGTCGTGCCCACCCGAGTGAGTTTCAGCTCGAGTTACAAGTACACAGTTTTCCTTTAGGGCAATAGTAGGTTTACGATATGGACTTAGGTGCTAGTGCATTTTATTTGGGCCCCAAGATCAAGTATGTGCATATTTTTTGTTGAGTTGTTGGTACCTGTTGTTTATTACATGGTTGGTTGACATGCTTTGCATGAGTTTTGCACTTGGGTGCAAGTTATTCTGTAACTCCTTATTCTTGTCCGCTATTCCTTCCTATATACTTGTTGAGTTTGGTGACTCACTCTTGTTTCTCTTCATTCCAGGTAAGGGCAAGGCCAAGGTTAAGGATGAGTCTAGTGGTGACCTACCTGAGTAGATGGTGTACAGGATAGTCCACATTGACCTTACCATGGGGCAGAGTTGTATGATAGGGTTGTTGTATGTTTTGAGTTTTGTTTGGCTTGTATAGATGTAAACCTTGTAGCCCTGTGGGCCAATTGTGTTTTGAGATGCATGCCTAGATTGTGGTTTATACTTCCATTGTTAGTTTCATTATCGAGTATATTTGATCCAGGTGTGCATGCATGGCAAGACTGCCTCACTTTTGGTTCTTTTTTTTCCCCTCGGGGCCACCCACTAGGGTTTTTTGGCTTGGATGGAAGATCTGAGTAGGGTCCCATAGCAAAATGCCTCAAAAGAAATGACTCTCGAGAGAAATCGTGCCTTAAGAGGGATATGTCCCTAGAGAAGTGTGTCCCAAGAGAACTGAGGTCCACCTGAATTCCACCCGAAAGGAGCTCTAATTCTTCCTATGGAGAGAGGAATCTTCCCGCAAAGAACTATAAGGAAAAAAAGGGTTACAAAGCTCTTAGGGAAAGTTCACCCACGAAGACCCTCCGATGCTTAAGTTAGTGTTGGAAAGGAAATATAGTAATTCTTACAGAAAACAATGAATATCCCAAAAGAAAAAAGGCAAGAGATGATGGCTTTTACCCCCTGGTAAAAAAAAAAAAAGGTCCTTTTTGTATCCTGTAGCTTGGCTTTTATAGGCCGCAGGTTGTTAGAAATCGCGACCGTGTAGCCTTTGATTCTATATGTTTCTGATCTATAGAGACGCAAGCGCGAACTTCTCTAAGTCATCCACACAACCAGCCCTTTCCATGACATCCCAAGTTATGCTAGCAACTAGGACAATTTTTTACAGAGTGAACATGAAAAACATTTTGTCTTCTAAGTGTTTAGAAACGGCATATTTATAGAGCACAAAGTCTTAATCCTACCATAACAAAACCCTAAATGTTTTAGGGCCGGACCCTAATCTTATGGGGTCGATTCTCTCCTTTAATTGTGAAATGGGCTCGATCCAAGTGTGTGACCCCTTAGGTCCACCATTAGACTAGATGTAGGACCCAACTCTATTGGGTTACTTTAGGGTCCAACTTATTAGTTTATTTTAAACACATCTCATGGGTTTCTTAATTAAACTCTTTAATTAATAGTTTTAGAATTAATCAAATTAATTCTAAAATCCTTACATATCATGGTTAACGTCTAACAACATGCCATGAATACCTAGTCAATGATGAAATATACGCTGACTTTTTCAATTGCAATTACTATGTAGTAAAATCCTTTCATCAGTCAATGTCCTGATTGAATTTAAAGTATGAGTTTATGTCAAACCCTAACTATTCAATAACTATGTATTCATTCCAAATTTATGACTTGATAAGTGAAATCAAAACACCTTTTGATTTCCACCTCATCTTGGTTAAGGATTTACACAGTCATGAAATTATTAGAATACATAGGACATCCTCTTATCTATACGATAGGTGACGAATCCTTTATTGACATTCATAAGCCTTCATATGTGACAAGGTCATGCCTAGTGACAGTTTGTTAACGATTCCTTTAGAATCCAAATAGTACCAAGGCGTAACCAGTCAAATATAAGACTACTATGATGTCTCAAGTCTAAGGACGAATCTGCACAATTGCAATATAAGAATTCCAATTTAATATTGAACAATAACCATTAAGAATTCTGTAGCAGGTCCGTTCAGTGTACTTATTCTTTTAATAAGCTTCCACATATATGCACTAGTGTCCTCACACCAATGTCCATGAAACAAAATATTCTCCCAATTAAGCATGCATCATATGTGCTAGTCTATTCGAGTTATTAGTGTTCATTCCTGATAACTCTATGATTAGGAACATTTAAGATCAAAACTTATAAGGAATATGTTTCACGATTGTCATCTCTATGCACGACCATATTCCATGAGCCTATTTGATCTATGAACTTTGTCAAGTATAGATTGCAATAAATAATGACGACAATCATTAATGACAAATAAAACATAATGTCTTTGAAACAACAATTGATTGAATAAAAAGAATCATAATGAAAAGTACGATCATTTACATAAAATATAATTGGTTTGTGGGGCATATCACTAACACGGGTATCGAGGGAGACACATGGCACCCATTTCCTTAATTCCTCTCGAGTTACAAGTACATGTTTTTCTTAAAAGTACAATTCTTGAGTTACAAGTACAATTCTTTAGCAACTTTTGTTGATTTTTTGGTAGAGCTTGCAAAACTTAAAAGTTTTTCTTAACATCAGCATTCTTGTTATTCTTACAATTTGAATGTAGTTAAAATTATGCATTTTCTCTATTAACAAAACATGTTTTTCCAAATTACTATGTTGGTTATTAGAAATTGGTAACTTTGAGAGAGTCTTATTAATAATTCATGCACATGTTTTTCCTTGTCTTCAGTGCCTTTAAATTTTGCAAATGTGATGATGTTCCTAAATTTCTTAATTATTTAATGGGCTTATGTTAGTCAGGTCAGTAGTAGCTTCCTATTAAACTAGATGTGATCCATTTGTTGAACTCCTTTGCAGGAGAGATATATTGAAGGATCATGTCCATCGATTTTAATTTTACTACATCAAGTAATGGCTGGTGGACAACTCGTACCTAGTATGCAAAGTGGTAGTGATGATAACAAATTCAAGTGAAACTTCTTCCTTCAAGCCATATATTTTTAGATTAGCAAAGATTGTACTTCCAAATCTTGGATATTTTTGTCAAAACAGTTTCTAGGTAAGAATGTCCTAATCTTGAATTCTATATTTGGTTTTAGATTACCTCTTGCGTATATATCTACAAAACTCTTGTAATTACATCTAGTGAGGAAAATTCTCAGTTCCGAAATAGCCAATTCAATCTAAATATAATGCTATTACTTGAACAAGATTTTGTATTCAACTTCCTTTTTCATACAATTTTTTTGGGGTGATGTTTCTTATAAACACCCAATGTAACATCTTGTATTTTGAGAAAATAATAATATGTGATTTTGAGTATCGAAAATAATTTATTTGGGATTAGTAGTTTTAAGGTATTTTCGGAATTGGGGAGTAACTAAAAGTTTAAGGAATTTAGGGATTTAAATGTGATTTCCAAAAATGGGGGTAGGATCCCTTTAAAATTTAAATGTGCACATGTTGAGGGAAGCAGCTAGCACTGGTGGCACGCGCGTGAGGGAAGCAGGTTTGGGACGCGGGATCAAGACCCTGCATGCGTAAGGGAAAATGACTGGAATTTTTCCAACCAAGAAAGGAGTCAAACGATGCCGTTTTAAAGGGGCCATGCGGCAGCCATGCACGGCTGCTGGGTGGTGCCATGTGGCATGCGTTGAGAGCCTCTCTAGCCTTACTGCCAAGCTGTTTCAATTTTTCTCATTTTTAAGGCCAAATTCGGCTATTTCAATAGCCAATTTATCCCCAATTTATCCCCAAACAGCCTATAAACGAGTGAAGTGGAGGGCAAAGAGAAGAAGGAATTAGGCGCAAGCAACAACGTGAGAGGGGAAAATTGGAGAAGAATTGGACAATGTATCCCATGTAAGTTAAAAAATAATTGGAATTTAATTAAGAGTATTTGAGGTAATGTTGAATTTAAATAATTCTTATAGTTTATTATGTTGGATTTTATTTAAGGAGATTGGGATCACTAACGTTAGAGGCCGAATGCTTGATAACGGTTGTGGAGAGCACCAAATTAAGGCAAGTTCTATCTTTTTAATCTTGTTGTTGCAAGTTCTCTTTGCTTACAAGACCTATTTGCTTTTTAATAAATAATGTGATTGTGATTTTAGGTTAAATAAAAGATTCGTCGAAGTTTTATTTCTAAAAGCTTATGGGATTTGTATCACCCTTATTTAATGGGAATGGTGCCAAACCATTGTGGGACTAGGTCTTTGGAGATTCGGAGAGACTTGGTGTGGTTGTGGTATTACCGGTGTGTTTGCATGATTATCTTATATGGCGGTGGCAGTTAACTAACAGTCTTCATCTAATCTTTAATATTATCAAATATTTTGGACCAGTTAATAACTTGAGTAATGACAGGCATTATCTTTAGTCTTGGAAGTGAAGTGGTATAAATACTTACGCTATATAGGGGGTTCATATCTTGACCCTGGAATCATATGAAATATCAACATGTCGACCTGTAAATATTGAACTGAAGCCTAATGCCATAAGTGTGTCTAAGGGTATGGGGTACAAAGCTACTGGCTGTCGACTATTGAGTCGTGGCAATTGACGATTGGATGTATAGACGCCAACTATTAGCTATTATGATAAACTGTAGGCAGTCCAAGGAATCTAGTATTGCTAGTCACATGTAAGGGAACATTGCTGCATCGCTCACCCTGCATTTATCACTTTTTGTATTTTTCTTTCACTAATTCAGCTGATTTAGCAACTAATTATGTTCACAGATAGGATGAGGCGTTTAAACTTGCCAGTGCACGAGTGTGATTATAGCAGAAAATTTATATGTAATTTTTCCGGGCAAGACCGGGTCGACTCACAGGGAGATTACTCATGGAAGGAGATAACCACACCAGTTCTTTCGATTAACGGAATAATAAAATGAGATCAAACTAAATGTGATATAATTGTAATCTGGAAATGGAGAGGTCTTGGGTTAAGACAAATCTGGTGCCAAACCCAACTGATTTTCCATATAGCTTTCTGTGATGTAACTAGCAGCTCAAATAGCTCGGGTTTTTAACCATTAAATATACTACTGAGATGATGATAACTCTTTGTTCAAACAACCTCCATACATGGCATGGAGATTCTATGGTAAGCAGCCATCATAAATCAGTGTATAAATAATGTTTTGACAAATAATTGCTCGGGGCTTGGGTATGAGAACGTTTCCAGGTCAAGCAGCCCCCATACATGGCATGGAGACTCTAAGTTAGGCGTACGAACCAATCCAAACCTGAGGTTTTCGTTAATAACATTTCCCAAACTACTTTTGCTTTGGTTACTTTGACCTATGGAGTTCTGCTATATTGATTCATCAGTGGCTTTGGGCACCATCTTTGCCTTAACCTAAGAATCGAATTAGCCACACATCTTCATAGGAAGTGCACGACTAATACCAATCTCTACAGATGAATACGAGATTCGTAAAGAAAATAAATTGAGACAACAGATAAGAATTTGGTAAACTAATGCTATATTGATTACTGAAACGAACTACAACTTGAAACAAAAATTAAGATGGACTTGTAATACAAAGCTCAGAATTAGCAAGAACAACTAGATTAACTGAAGTGCTATTCGCAAAGAAAGAAATACAGACAAGAACAAAAATGAGAGAAACAGACAAAAGGGAAAAAAAACTCTCTACTTTCCAATGATCTTCGTCTTTTCTGTGTTGTTTTTCTTAGTATCCTCTGCTCTCTCCAACCTCTGATTCCAAAGAATGTTGGTCCCTTTTTAAGCTTATGGCGCATGGAAGTGGGGACCATTTGTTGAAAAGTTGTTCAAAAAGTTGGTTGAATTTACCTTAGAGCCACCGCGTGTATTTGCGCATGTCAGAATTTTTTTGTTCGGATGCTCATTCGAATGACTAGCAGAGATATTCGAATGCGTACTGAGTTTCTTTTGGCTGATCGGGTCATTCGAATGAATTTTAGTCCTATTCAAATGAATTTCATGCTTTACTGTTCCTTACACGGCGATTTTCTCGGTCATTCGAATGCAACAGTACTTTTATTCGAATGAATTTCTAATTTTTCTCTTGACTTCTTCATTGCATTCGGATGACTTGGGAAGTATTCGAATATGGAATTCCTTGGGTTGTTTCTTATTCGAATTACTCAGCCTTCATTCGAATAGATTTCCTTTCTTCTTCAACTTCATTCGAATGACTTGGCCTTTATTCGAATATATCTTCACTGCTTCCAAACAATGTGCTTATCCGAATTTCTTCTCATGTTCGGCTCATTCGAATGACTTGGCTTTTATTCGAATATATCTTCACTGCTTCCAAACGATGTGCTTATCCGAATTTCTTCTCATGCTCGGCTCATTCGAATGACTTGGCTTTTATTCGAATATGCACAATCTTATCTGGAGATCTTAATTTTTGTTACTTCTTTATTCAAATTAGGCCAAGCTTATCCGAATACATACCCGATATCTTGCATATTCGAATGTCTGAATGATTTATTCGAATGTTTGAGCAGCTTTCTTCTATTTTGCTCCATATTTGAATACCTTTGAAGACTCATTCGAATGGCTTTGACTTTTATTAAAACACCTTTATTTCTTGACTTTTTATTCCTCTTTCAATCATGCCTTTGGAGAGTATGAGTCATTCTTTCATCTCTTTTCCTTCTTTTGGGCTGCAGCAAGCAATTCTGGAGATTTTAAGTCGATCAAATGGATTAGGAGGTAATAAAAACATAACAAATTTTGCATTTTTTTAGCATCAATCACACCCCCCAACTTAAACATTGCTAGTCCCTTAGCAATCAAATTAAATGCACGAATGCTTCAACATTCACAAATTCATTGATAGCGCAAATCTCGTATGTGAAGCAAAAATGTATGGTCAGTAGCATAGGGACTTCGGACAATCAAAGGAATGTTTATTATTTGAACTTTTGTCTCGGGCATATTAAGTTAAATCAATCAGCATATTACATTCAATTCTCTAAGCTTTGATTGCAAACTTCACTGGATATGTTTCTCTTCAATAAAATGTTCACTCAAAGTTGCTCTCAAGGATATACCTCAATTTGGAGTGGATGTAAATCAAGTTCGAAGAGGTATCATCAATCATCAAAAATGCTATTAAGGAAGGAAAGGACCTGACATAGCTTCATGATTAGAATAGCATCTCAATGAATAACATTTAAAATTAACCAAGTCTCCTTACTCTTGAAATTATATCCTGAAATTGCATGATTGATAGAACCAAGAGGGATCTTTCTGGGGAGAAATGGGGCCAAATGGTGAAGTGGTATAGCAAAGGGGATGATGGAAATCAAAAGAATTATTAGGTCTCGGGAATTTTCCACTAAAAACTGAAGATTTTTTTTTTTTTTGAAACAGAAAAATAAAATGCACATGTGATGCATTCATGCATCAATAGCTGAAATCATATTAGGGCACCTAAATTCAGTTGGTCATATCCGAACCTGAATCTAACTGCTATTCCAACTGATAATGAGCAACCTTCCATTGCTTCACCCTCAATGGCTACGGGGGGTGTTTTTAATGTCCCAGACCTAGAGACAACCATTTATCTTAAATGGTAAAGTGGTCTTTTAACGTCAGATTCCCAGATGATTTTTTTTTTTTGGTAAACTACTGAGTAATTCCCGAGACCTAATCAATTGATAAGAAAAAAAAATGTCAAGGCTATGACTTAGATGGAGGGAATGATGCAAATGGTCATGAAGAGTTTCAATGGGCTATAAGTGGAAGTTGATCAAAACAATAGGTTGATTGGCTCAAGTAGTAAGAGAATGATCTCTCCATGATGTTCCATAAATCAGTGCTATTCATTCAACTGGTTTCAAGCTTAGAGTCAGTTAAAATTAGCCGCGATCATTAAAGACACTCAAGGCAAAATGTTGTTTTGAAGCTATTGAAAGACAAGAGAATCAACAAAATATTTTATTGCATGAATAGGTGTTATTTCACTCAGAATAAAATGTTATGAAGCTCTAACACTTACTTTGGTAACAAATCTCCACTTAATTTGAGAATTTGGGCAATTTGCTGATCATTTCACCATGTTTTGTATGCCATCCAAACAAATGAACAGAAATAAAGCACCCTAAGTAGTCCTGGTCCTGGTTCTAAAGCTCATACAGTTCTGTTTTCAAATAAAAGATTATCATTCAAATAACTAGTTGTGAATCTAAAGCATCGAGCACAATAATCTGAAGCATAGAGTAAGCAAAGTCATTTTTATCGAAAAATGAAGATGCGATTAATCTTTGTAGTTCATAGGTACAGAAATTAAATATCAAATATCAAATCCTATGACTACTCAGTGCCATCCGTGGCATCATCGGAAGTAGAGTTCTCCTCAGTGGAGTTTCCAGAGGGGGTCTTTGATGAAGGATCAGTAGGAGGAATAGAGGTAGAAGATGGAATGGTAGGGTGAGAAGGTGCTGCATGCTCAGGCTGCGGATGCGGCCCTGATGTAGAAGGTGCACTCTCTTCCTCTCGCCACATGTCAATGGTCTTCTGTATGCAAGTCTCAGCATCGGCCAACTTATCCTTTGAAGATTTTTGTGGAAGCTCTTCTATGGGTGTGCTCAGAAGCTGACCTACTCTCTTGTCCATCGCAGTGTAACGTTCATTCATGGTCATTATTCCTGAATAGATGACTCTCTGCCTCCAATGTAGATCCTCATAAATGGCCTCCTGTCTCTCTTGGATCTTCTTCAGTGATTGCTCCACTAGGGCTTCATGTTTCACTTGCCTTTCTTACATTTCCTTGACTATCTCACATAAGCCTCTGAGAGTATGATCTTCCTCTTGTCTCTCTTCCTGATCTTCATGTAGTGGCGGTTCTTGAGTTGGTCCTTCTTGTGCTTCAACCTGTCTGCCTGATGCCTCTCCTTTCTCGGGTGTTGTTACTTCAAGCCTCTTTAACTGCCCATTGCTCATTCGTGTAGATGCTGGGCTGATCCTATCTATTGGCTTGATGACTTCAAAAGTTGCCTTCTCTTTTACCCCGTGCCTTAGTACAAAATAGGTAATCAATCCCCCAAAGGGTAGTCCTCCACCCCCATGTCCATGCTTGGCCACTAGGTTTATGGTATCAAAAATGTGCTTGGCCAAGTCTATGTGCACTCCCAGGATCATCTTTCCCATGAATGTGGCTTGCTTAACCGAAACACTGCCAGTGAATGCGTGGGGCATGAAGTGAGAACACAGAAGCCTATGTAGGATGATGCATTTAGGGGACAAATTCTTCTTTGGGATGGTAGGACTTAACCAAAAAGCATCATCTGCCTCTGTCAACAACCTAGCTAGATTTTCTTTTCCTAAGTCTACACTTGCCTCCTCAACGTCTCTTGGTGATGCCTCTTTTGGGATTTGGAAGGTTTCAGAAATATCAGAGGGCTTTAACTCTATTTTCACTTTTCTTACTTCAGTGATCAAGCACCTATTTCCTGAGTCATCTCTATCACTGGTTATATTTTAGTAAAATTCTTTGACTAAGGGAACTATGGTCTTGTGTTGAAACTTAACCCAAGTTTGCCATCCTTTGGTAGTAATCAATGACAACAAATCACATGGGGGTTCTTCAAATCGTCCAAGCATAATTCCCCTCTCACAAAGCACTGGCCTCTTAGCATACCTCTCAACATAATTCTTTTCAGCCGCGGGGCTAATGAACCTGATATTGGAATATGGAGGGTTCAAATCTATGGTTGGGGTGGCAGCGGGTTCTTTTCCTTTCTGCCTCTTTGAGGCCTTAGAGCTTTCTCCTACGGCCTTGGGGCGTTTTTGCTTTGGAGACATGTTAATTTGAGGGTTGTTTGGTCTAGAGAGTTGGTTCTGGGATTTTACCGAACAGTTGGTAGGCACAAACTGGCTCCTCTCTTTTCTTCTTCTTTCAACTTCCCAACCAATCCTTTCTTTGACACACTGATCTCCTTCACTCCCTCTTCACAACAACTCCTTCATCCAATCAATTGAATTCGAATTTAAACAATGGGAACAACTCTTACCTCTCAGCTGTTTTCTTCCCAGAATATTCGAATGCAGCGACCCCCTATTCGAATGCTTGCGGACTGTTCTTCCTTGTACGAAATCGGACTGATCTTCGGATAGATGCAATGGATGATGAATGAAGGCGTTTAGAACAGGGTAACAAGATATATAGGAAGGGTTTGGGTGGATGAATGAATGATCGTACCGATTAAGGAGAGGTTTCCATCTTTAAAGGGGGGGGCGTCGATTCAGATTTCAGGGACGGTTATGAGGTTAACAGGGGCATCATTCGAATGATACTGGGGTTATACGAATGATAGAGGCAGATTCGAATGGAAGCTGGGCAATTCGAATAATAGCTCGAGTCTCAGAACAATGGGTAGAAGGGAATTCGAATGAGAGAGAGAGAATGCGAATGTTCGCTGAAAGCTTTTAAAGGGCCAGACGCCTCATTCGAATGTGGAAAAATTTATTCGAATGGATTTTAAACAGTAACTTGGCTTATCGAAGGATTTGAGCCACTCATTCGAATGCAACAGTACTTTCATTCGAACGGATTTCTTGGTCATTCGAATAACTATGAGTGTCATTCGAATGAATCTGGCAGCACACTCTCAAAGAGGGCATTGAATAGAATGATCATTCGAATGCAAAAATCTTCATTCGAATAACTTTGAACACATTTTTATTTTTTATTTTTTATATTTTTATTATTATATATATATTTTTTGTTATTATTATTATTATTATTTTTTTTTAGGGCAAATTAACTAATTGAAACTATATTCAGATGTTAGAAATGGATTCGGATGAAGGGTAGGTTATTCGAATGAACTTAAGGATATTCGAATGCTGGCTTCAATTTTTTAAAGAAATAGCAGATTCATTCGAATGAATTTTGAGTGTGGAGAAATTCATTCGAATGAATTTTAAACAGTAATTTCATTTGTGAAGGAATTTGGCCACTCATTCGAATGCAACAGTACTTTCATTCGAATGAATTTTGAACATATTCGAATACAACAGAGGCTATTCGAATGCTTTCTTGCTTTCATTAACAGCTCACCGGTCATTCGAATGGTTTACAACGCATTCGAATGACTAAGCTCATCCGGATACAAAATTCAAATAACAGCAAAGAATTTTTTTTTTTTTTTTTTTTATACATTTCCAAACACCTAAACACAAAATTCAAACCCACACAGAATGTCATTAAATGAGCAAGGATCAACACAACAGTTCAGGCATACCTTTATCCCACCCAACTTGCTTTGAACAATTCTTAAAAACGCGGATATAAGGAATACCTGGAGATCTTCAGAAACGACTTTGAACACAAAGGTCCAATTGCTTACTTGGATGTTGTTGGTAGCCTTCATTGCATGTGTGGATCCGTGAGCTTACTAAAATCAAGATAAAGAGTGATAACAGTTCATGAAAGCAAAACATTAATTTCCCCCTTTTTTTTTATATATATATATATTTTAATTTACCACTACCCAATGGGTGGTTCTGTAAGGTCCATGCTCTCTTCCTGTTCATTCAAAGATTCATAGTATGGTTTCAGACGTTGTCCATTCACTTTGAGAATCTGACCAGATTGAAGATTTTCAATATCAAATACACCATGAGCTGAGATGGAACGAATTTTGAAGGGCCTAGTCCACCTTGACTTGAGTTTTCCAGGAAACAGATGGAGCCTTGAATCGTAAAGTAGCACATGTTGACCTATACAAAAAATTTTCCTGTTAATGTGCTGGTCATGTAATTTCTTCATGTGCATCTTAGAAAACTTGGCATTCTCAAATGCCTCGTTTCTAAGTTCCTCAAGCTCATTCAGTTGCATCTTTCTGTTAAGTTCCACCTCTTCTAAACTTTCATTCATCTTCCTGATGGCCCAGTAAGCTTTGTGCTCAACCTCTATTGGCAAATGACATGGTTTTCCATAAACCAGTCGATAGGGAGACATGCCCAATATGGTTTTATGTGCAGTCCTATAGGCCCAAAGAGCATCGATCAACCTCAAAGACCAATCCTTTCGGTTGGAATTGACAGTTTTTTCTAAAATGCGCTTGATCTCCCTATTTGCCAATTCTGCCTGGCCATTTGTCTGAGGGTGGTATGGCGTTGAGACCTTATGAACTACCCCATACTTTTTCATTAATTCTGCCACTGGCTTGTTACAGAAATGAGAACCCCCATCACTGATGATGGCACGAGGCATTCCAAACCTACTGAAAATGTTTTCTTTGAAAAATTTTACCACTATCCTGTGATCATTTGTCCTTGTTGGGATTGCCTCAACCCACTTGGAAACATAGTCTACAGCAAGAAGGATGTATTCATGACCAAGCGAGTTAACAAAAGGGCCCATAAAATCTATTCCCCAACAATCGAAAATTTCAAGAACCAGAATGGGCTGCAAAGGCATCATACTCTTTTTTGTCAGACTTCCTAACCTCTGGCATCTATCAAATGACAAGCAAAACTGGTGTACATCCCTAAACATGGTAGGCTAGTAAAATCCACTTCGTAGGATTTTTGCCATGGTTTTCTGGGTAGAGAAATGACCTCCACAAGCAAGGGTGTGACAGAAGTTCATAACACTATGTTGCTCATGTTCTGGAATGCATCTTTGCACAATTTGATCAGCACAATATTTAAACAGATATGGTTCATCCCAGAAAAATGTTCTAACCTTCCTGAAAAACTTTTGTCTATCTGGCTTAGTCCAATGACTGGGAACTGTTCCTACAGCTAAATAATTATCTATGTCAGCATACCAAGGGGCAGAAGTCAATGTACTCACATGAAGAATATGTTCATCAGGAAAGTTATCAGGAACGGATCCCTCAGTAAGATCCTGACCTAGGATTCTAGACAGATGGTCAGCTACAACATTTTCTACTCCATTTTTATCCTTAATTTCTATGTGGAACTCTTGGAGGAGCAGAATCCACCTAATGAGGCGTGGCTTGGTGTTTTTCTTGGTGAGCAGATATTTCAAAGCAGCATGATCTGTGTACACAATCACCTTTGATCCTATCAAGTATGACCTAAATTTATCCAATGCAAACACCACAGCCAACAATTCTTTTTCTGTGGTAGTGTAATTTCTATGGGCTTCATTTAAGGTTCTGCTAGCATAGTAAATGACATGGGGCTTCTTCTCTTTGCTCTATCCTAACACAACCCCTATGGCATAATCACTCGCATCACACATTAGTTCAAAAGGTAAAGTCCAGTCAGGAGGTTGTATGATGGGTGCAGTGATAAGTGCATGTTTCAGCTTCTCAAAGGCACTTTGACAATTTGGGGTCCACTCGAATGGAACGTCCTGAGACAACAGATAACACAAAGGTCTTGCTATTGTGCTAAATGAGGCAATAAATCTCCTGTAAAAGCCAGCGTGACCAAGAAAAGATCTAATGTCCTTGACATTTCTAGGGGCTGGAAGCTTCTGAATGGCTTCAACTTTGGCCTTGTCGACTTCTAGACCCCTAGATGAGACTGTGTCCTAAGACAATGCCTTGGTTAACCATGAAGTGGCATTTTTCCCAATTGAGCACAAGGTGAGTCTCCTCATAACGAATCAAAACTTTCTCCAGATTTTTTAAACACAAGTCAAAACTACTTCCATAAACAGAGAAGTCATCCATAAACACCTCCACAATATGTTCAGCCATTTCACTAAAGATACTCATCATACACCTTTGAAAGGTGGCAGGAGCATTACACAATCCAAATGGCATACGTTTATATGCAAATGTCCCAAAAGGGCAGGTGAAGGTTGTTTTCTCTTGATCTTCCAATGCTAAGTCAATCTGATTATATCCTGAATATCCATCCAAAAAATAGTAGAATGCTTGACCTGCTATCCTTTCAAGTGTTTGATCCAGAAACGGGAGAGGAAAATGGTCCTTTCTGGTCATGGAGTTGAGTTTTCTATAGTCTATGCACACACGCCAACCTTGTTTGGAGGCGGATCGGGACTAACTCATTCTTCTCATTTTTCACCACAGTAACTCCAGACCGTTTAGGAACGACCTGAGTTGGACTAACCCATTTTGAATCAGATATTGGATAAATAATACCTGCATCCAGTAATTTGAGCACTTCTTTTCGAACCACTTCTTTCATATTAGGATTCAGCCTTCTCTGTATTTGCCTCACTGGTTTTGAATTTTCTTCTAAGAAGATCCTATGGGTGCAAATTAGAGGGCTAATTCCATGCAAGTCTAATATGGTCCATCCTAAAGCCTTCTTGTGTGCTCTCAGTACTTTTATCAACTGCACTTCTTGTTGGGTACTTAGGCTGGAAGAAATGACTACTAGGTATGTCTCTCCTTCTCCTAGAAAGGCATACTTCAACTCAAATGGCAGTGGCTTCTTTTCAGGAATGGGTGGATAACTCACAGAGGTTGATGGTTTGTTTAACGGTTCTACAGGCTCTAGCTTAGGAATCCATTGAGTCAAGGGCATATCACTTTCCTTTCTGATATCCTCCAAACAATTATCTCCTTTCACAGTTTGAGTGACAAATTCTTTCTCAAAATACTCTTCAGACAGAGTTTGAATCAAATCTACCTCTTCTATCTCACTTTCAGTGTACTGTTGTTTGGAAATTCTGAAAATATTCATCTCCACAGTCATGTTTCCAAACGACAGTTTCAAAACTCCATTCCTACAGTTAATGATTGCATTGGAAGTTGCTAGGAATGGTCTTCCCAAGATGACAGGAATAGGTGGTTGTGGACCATGATGGAGTTGAGTGTCTAGAACTATGAAGTCTACTGGGAAGTAGAATTTATCCACCTGAACTAAGACATCTTCCACAATACCCCTAGGAACTTTGACTGATCTGTCTGCCAGTTGCAGAGTGACTCTGGTAGGCTTAAGTTCTCCCAAACCCAACTGTTGATAGACACTATAAGGCAATAGGTTGACACTTGCTCCTAAATCTAAGAGTGCCTGATCAACCTTCTGGCTTCCTATTATGCATGAGATGGTTGGACAGCCTGGGTCCTTGTATTTTGGAGGAGTCTTAAATTGCAAAATGGAACTCACTTGCTCAGTCAGAAATGCTTTTCCATGTACGTTCACTTTTCTCTTTACAGTGCAAAGATCTTCTAGGAATTTCGCATATGAGGGTGTTTGTTTGATCGCATCCAAGAGTGGAATATTGATCCTTACTTGTTTAAACACCTCATATATGTCAGCATTTTGTTGTCCCTTTTTTGTAACACTCAGTCTTTGAGGAAAGGGAGGTTTAGGATGATATTGACTTTCTCTTTCAATGTCCTTACCTTTTCCATCTTCTTTTTGTTTTTGCTTGTTTTTTTCTTTTTCATTGTTTTCATTTTTCTCTAAGGTTGGCTCCTGTCCTTCTGCTTTCTCTTCCTCAACAACAGTTTGGCTTATCCTAAGATCATTTGGTTTTTCAATTACCTTTCCACTTCTTAGGATAGTCACAGATTGGACTTGTTCATGTGCATTACTTTCACCACTAGAAGATTCCACCTGATTTGTTTGCCTAACTGGGTTAGGGTTGGTTTGAGAAGGGAATCTTCCAGGTTCTCTCACACTTAGTGTTTGGGTCAACTTTGTTATCTGGCTTCTCATATCCTCCACGGCTCTATTTGTTTGCTCTTGATTCTTTGTAAGCTGGGCAACCTGATTGTTGATGCCTGTTTGATTTTGAATGAACTGATGCAAGGTATCTTCCAAAGATCTCCTGTGAGGAGGTTGGTAAGTATTGGATGAAGAACCTTGATTTTGTTGGAAGGATTGTTGATGTGCAGGGAAGAGGTTTTGAGAATGACTTCCAGAATCATGTCTCCATGAAAAATTGGGGTGATTCCTATTATTGGGATGGTATGAATTGTAGTTTTGATTGTTCCCGTAATAGGTTCCACTTTGATTTTGATTCTGTCTTCCCTCAAAATTGTGTGAATTATTGTTATTAGTCTGCCCATACAATACCTCCTTGAAAGCAGGTAGAGTAGGGCATTCTTCAATTGCATGATCCATTGTTTCACACACAGCACATTTCACTTCTACTTGTTTAACAGATTGTACCTTTTTGGGCTCCATGTTTTCAACCTTTTTTGTTAAGGCAGTTAGTCTTGCATTTAGATCATCATTCTCATTCAACTGGTATCTACCTCTTTGTTGTGGATTTTCCCTTAGATCAAATGAAGATGTTGGGCCAACTTCCCAATTTCTTGTATTTTCAGCCAATGTATCAAAGAAGTGAAAAGCTTCTTCTGGAGTTTTCTCATAGAATTCTCCATTACACATTGTAGAAACTAACATTTTTAATTGGGGTGTGAGTGAGTCATAAAAGAAACTGACCACTCGTCATTGCTCAAAGGCGTGGTGCGGACAAGTGTGGAGAAGATCTTTGAATCTATCCCACGCTTGGGCAAAATTTTCGCTCGATTTACAGGCAAAGTTCATGATTTGTCTTTGAAGAGTAGCGGTTCTGTTGGCAGGAAAATATTATTTTAAGAAATTTGCTTGCATTTCTCTCCAGGTTCCTATAGATCTAGGTAGGAGAGTGCCTAACCACATTTTTGCCTTATCTTTCAGTGAGAATGGGAAAGGTTTTAACCTTACAACATCCTCGTTTACTGTATGGTCCATGCAAGTGCTACATACTTCCTCGAATTCTTTTATATGAGTATATGGATTTTTAGAATCCATACCATGGAATGTGGGCAACAATTGGATTGTGCCAGGTTTGAAATTGAACCTATGGTGATTTATGGGAAGGATGATACACGAGGGTGTTGTCTGCCTTGGAGGGTGAAGGTACTTTCTAAGAGGTCTAATCAATTCCTGATCAACAGGATCAGGATCACCATGGTCACTCTCATGTTCAGACATGTTGTTTGGTTGAGCCATAAATGAGTGTGGCAATGAAAACTCAAAATCAGATGGAGTACTTTCTGAATGTAACACTTGTTCAACCACTCTACCGGATCTAAGTCTCATACACCAAACCAAACTGACAGAGAAGGGAAATTAAAGAACAGAAGTAAAAGAAAAAAAAAAAGACTAGGGATGATTATTTGCCTTACCTTAATCTCCCCGGCAACGGCGCCAAAATTTGCTGCATCGCTCACCCTGCATTTATCACTTTTTGTATTTTTCTTTCACTAATTCAGCTGATTTAGCAACTAATTATGTTCACAGATAGGATGAGGCGTTTAGACTCGCCAGTGCACGAGTGTGATTGTAGCAGAAAATTTATATGTAATTTTTTCGGGCAAGACCGAGTCGACTCACAGGGAGATTACTCATGGAAGGAGATAACCACACCAGTTCTTTCGATTAACGGAATAATAAAATGAGATCAAACTAAATGTGATATAACTGTAATCTGGAAATGGAGAGGTCTTGGGTTAAGACAAATCTGGTGCCAAACCCAACTGATTTTCCATATAGCTTTCTGTGATGTAACTAGCAGCTCAAATAGCTCGGGTTTTTAACCATTAAATATACTACTGAGATGATGATAACTCTTTGTTCAAACAACCTCCATACATGGCATGGAGATTCTATGGTAAGTAGCTATCATAAATCAGTGTATAAATAATGTTTTGACAAATAATTGCTCGGGGCTTGGGTATGAGAACGTTTCCAGGTCAAGCAGCCCCCATACATGGCATGGAGACTCTAAGTTAGGCGTACGAACCAATCCAAGCCTGAGGTTTTCGTTAATAACATTTCCCAAACTGCTTTTGCTTTGGTTACTTTGACCTATGGAGTTCTGCTATATTGATTCATCAGTGGCTTTGGGCACCATCTTTGCCTTAACCCAAGAATCGAATTAGCCACACATCTTCATAGGAAGTGCACGACTAATACTAATCTCTACAGATGAATACGAGATTCGTAAAGAAAATAAATTGAGACAACAGATAAGAATTTTGTAAACTAATGCTATATTGATTACTGAAACGAACTACAACTTGAAACATAAATTAAGATGGACTTGTAATACAAAGCTCAGGATTAGCAAGAACAACTAGAGTAACTGAAGTGCTATTCGCAAAGAAAGAAATACAGACAAGAACAAAAACGAGAGAAACAGACAAAAGGGAAAAAAAACTCTCTACTTTCCAATGATCTTCGTCTTTTCTGTGTTGTTTTTCTTAGTATCCTCTGCTCTCTCCAACCTCTGATTCCAAAGAATGTTGGTCCCTTTTTAAGCTTATGGCGCATGAAAGTGGGGACCATTTGTTGAAAAGTTGTTCAAAAAGTTGGTTGAATTTACCTTAGAGCCACCGCGTGTATTTGCGCATGTCAGAATTTTTTTGTTCGGATGCTCATTCGAATGACTAGCAGAGATATTCGAATGCGTACTGAGTTTCTTTTGGCTAATCGGGTCATTCGAATGAATTTTAGTCCTATTCGAATGAATTTCATGCTTTACTGTTCCTTACACGGCGATTTTCTCGGTCATTCGAATGCAACAGTACTTTTATTCGAATGAATTTCTAATTTTTCTCTTGACTTCTTCATTGCATTCGGATGACTTGGGAAGTATTCGAATATGGAATTCCTTGGGTTGCTTCTTATTCGAATTACTCAGCCTTCATTCGAATAGATTTCCTTTCTTCTTCAACTTCATTCGAATGACTTGGCGTTTATTCGAATATATCTTCACTGCTTCCAAACGATGTGCTTATTCGAATTTCTTCTCATGCTCGGCTCATTCGAATGACTTGGCTTTTATTCGAATATATCTTCACTGCTTCCAAACGATGTGCTTATCCGAATTTCTTCTCATGCTCGGCTCATTCGAATGACTTGGCTTTTATTTCGAATATGCACAATCTTATCTGGAGATCTTAATTTTTGTTACTTCTTTATTCGAATTAGGCCAAGCTTATCCGAATACATACCCGATATCTTGTTATTGCTAGTCGTGGGTGATTCTTTTTTGTTACAATTTTGAATGGTGCCCATTTATTTCAAATATACTTGTTGAATCTTGTGACTCATCTTTTTTAACATCATTCCAGGTTGAGGAAGAGGAAGTTCAAGGTCGAGTTCAATAGTGTCAGGTCCTTGTCGATAGTTATGTGTACAGGGCTTTCCCGACCGAAAAGATCTCTAGAGGTGAGTGTAGACAGGGGTTTAGATGTTGTGTTTTGTCAGATCGATGGATGTGTTGTTATGTAAGAGAAAATCCCCTGAGATGTGTATTTATAATTAATTTACTTCCACTATTGCAAATAAAAATTGAGATAAATTTCAAGTCGTTACACCCAAAATTATGAAAAATCAATTTTTGAAATTTTGTTTTGACGTGTCAATCTTTTATAACAAGAAGATTACAAGTTTTCTTGTCCAAAATAATAAAAGATATTGTCAAAAGTTGGAATTACAACTTAGTTAACTAGTTGGTGTTATTAACATGTGAATTAATATGATAATTGTCGAAGGCAAAATAGAGATGGAGAGACAAAAAATGATTAGGAAAATATGAAACTGAAGACAAAGAACTTCTCAATATCTGGCAATTTGTTTTTGCGATTCTATTATTCTAGTTTTCCTATTTCATTAGTCTTTATATATATATATTTTTTTTTAATTTTGCCGAGAACCAATCACTAAATTTTTTAGCAACCTTGTTGAGGAGCTAGTGCACCTTTTGATGCAATTTATATAAAATGATTTAACATGGTTTTAGTTTGAATGATTTCAACTAATTACACCTTTGTTATAGAAGCATTATTTCTTGAGAGGCAAGTAACCTATTTGTTTTTTTTTTTTCAATTTACTCAAAATTTGAGGGTGAAGCAAAATTTGGGCCATTAGTCTACTAAACTTTATGTCATTTATGTTTTCTTTTGTTATAATTAAAGATTGTGAGGATGAGCCTTTGGTTGAACGGTAAGGTGTTCTCCTTGTAATTAGAAAGTTACAAATTCAATTTGTTGACTTAAAAAAAAAATCAATTTGTTGAAAAAAAACCCTTTAAAAATTCATGCTATTAAACAACATGAAATGTCTTCTAAGATTTTGGAAGAAGAAAACTAAATTTGAGACAAACGAGTCGACTAGAGTATGCAACGAGTTGACTTGCCAGAGGCATGAGTTGACTGGACCGAGAAGGCAAATCTCCCCAAGTCGACCGGACCACAAGCTAGATTTCAAAACCCAAAATGAGTTGATTGGACGAGCCAGTCGAGTCGACTCATGATGAGTCAACTGGACTCCCTTGGAGTCGACTTAAGACGAGTTGACTAGAACTCCCTTCGAGTCAACTCATCGGAGCCCAGAACACTCAACATCGCGAAAACCCACCAAAAAACTCCAACAACCAATCCCAAACCCTCAATCCAACTTAAACCCATGCATGAAAGGATATAACAACAAAAACCTGCCATTCCACAAAGAAATACAAGGCGAGACAATGGCCCATTCAAGATTTTTCGATCAATCTAGCCCTAAAATCCATAAGAAAATCCTACCAACCCATTTTTGACAAAACTTGCCTTTTTCAACATGAAACTCTAGGAATTCACTACCCAACCCTAGAGAGGATAAAAACCCCAACCGGAGGAAAAGATCAATGGCTATTTCCCAAAAAATTGGGAAAAACTAGGGTTTCTCCATTTCATGAAACAAGAGAAGACAAATTTGATTAAAAAGAAAGAAAAGTAGGTATAGATGCTGGCCTTTAAGCTTTCTTTGACGATCAACCCTCAACCCAAATCTTTGTTTTGCAATGGCTTCAATCTCCAAAGAGAATAGAGAAGAAAATAGAGAAAGAAGAAAAAGAAGGAAGAACAAGAAGAAAAGGCAAATTGCCTCTCATGGCCACCACCCCTCCAATTAATACTCCACTTTTCCTTCTTTCAATTATGCCCCCATGCATCATTCTTAATTACCCTCATAACCTCATTTTAATTCTATCACAAAATAAATACAAAACTTAATTTAAGAATACTCACACCCATTTACATGCACATATATTTATAACCTTTCCTTCCTTTTTATTTTAACTTCAAGTCAAATTGAATTAATGGCAACGATACCCATTTTTACCAACATAAACCCACATATTTTCAAATAAATAAACTTCACATAATAAGCCTCTTGCCTCTTTTGCTCTTTCCAAATCTCCATATCTTCTTTTGCTCTTTCCAAATTTCCATATCCCCGTACATGAATTTGTCGGCATCCAATTATCCTCATTTTATAATCCCATTTTATGCTAATCATACATAACCAAATATTCATCTTTCTTTTAAATCATTCGTTACTGAAAGCTAATGCTTACCAAAAATATAAGGCATTTAAAAAAAATAACAATTTAATTTAGACCCACTAACGGATCATTACATGCATGGCACGGGTTTAACACTAGTTTATATGTCATACAAGAATCTTTAGGTAAATATGTAACAACCTATTAATTGCAATTTAATTTATTTTAATACATTCTGTGTTTAATTAAAGGAAATATTAAATAATTGTAATTTAGGAAATTGGGAAATTATTTGGAAGAATCGGAGTTTAAGTGTTAATATTAACTAGGGTGTGTGTGATAATTTCTAGAAATTATGGGGTCTAGGAGTAATTTCTGAAACTTATTTTGGGTTACCTTAAATTTAATCTCGCACATATATATATATATATATGTTGAGAGGGCTTGTAAGTGAGATGGCACGCGTGTGGAAAGAGGTCACAGTAGGTCGCAAGTTCGAGTATGTAAGCAAGCGCACGTGACTGGGGAGAAAATGTTGATTTTTAATCAGCAAGCCCAACCCCAAAACGACGTTGTTTTGGGGCTAAGCAGTCAGCAGCTTCCATATGGCCCATGTTAGGCCGCCCACTCCTTAGCTTTTTAAACCCCCAATTTTATCATTATTTCGAGGTTATTTCAACAGCAACAAAATAGAGAATTAAGAGGAGAAGGCAACACGCATAGGGGTGAAGAAAATGGGAGAAAATTCAGAGGAAATTCAGGGTTAAACCCGATTTAATAGAAGTTTCAATAACTAGGTAAGTAAGGAAAAATGTATTAATAATTTTTTACAATGAAAATTTAATTTTTGGTGCGATTTTGCTAATTTTGGATAGTTATATTATTTTGCAGCGTGTATTAATATAGCGGTGTATAGGCATAAAAACACTAAAAACAACTCATTAAAGGCAAGCTCTTTACTTCCTTTGTGAGTCTCCTTTGTTTTATAAATTCCATTCCTTTCCTTAATTCCTTTGCGAGTCTCCTTCATTTTAAATGCTCACAGGGTATTGTAACGCCCTTACTTCCTTGGGAATGATGCCGAACCAATTCTTGGACTAGGTTCCTAAAGGTTGGGGTTCAGTTATGGGTCCATCGAGTGTGGGTGGTCATAATAGGGGCATGAGTTGTCGAGCAATGAGGCGTGCATTGATCGTCTAGCGACGAAGAAGAAAACTATCAACCAACCTGAAGAAGGCAATTGACCAGTTGCTCTAAGTCACAGATCGTTGACCAATGCCTGGTCACTGTCAATCGGCTCTACCATTATGTGACATATCACATGGTATTACAGTGCATGGGTTTGGATTTGCATTCATTGGGGGTCATACTTGTATGTGTTGGGAGTATGAACATTAGCATGACATAGTCGGCACGTTGAGTGTTGACTTGTGTATGTTAGGGTAGCATATGCATTTACAGAATTCATTGGTGTGAATTCCTACGTGGGAGTAGCATGGCCTGATGCTTGGCTTATGAGGGCCTTGTTATCACGTTAATGCTGTAAAAGCTATTGCATTCCTTATTTGTTGCATTGCATGGTTACAGTTTGATATGGATTGTGGTATGGAGTTAACCCTCGATAGCTATGAATGGAGCTCGGCTCCGTGTAGTTATGACTCAAGAACTCCGGTATGTGGTTATGATGAGAGCCTCAGGCTTGTGTGGATTATGTTATGAGGTCATGGGCCTGTGTGGATGATACTAGCTAGTTCATGGTTGTGACAGGTTTGTATGCTGGGACTTGGGTGCTAGGTTGTGCAATTCTTATGTGGGCCACAGGAACTGCTATGTGCATTGGTATATATATTTATGTCAAGTGTTGAGTTCTTGATGCACGGTTTGGTATGACACTTGTTTCACTACATGGCATGTTGTGAGTGATAGATAGTATAGGAATTCTATTCCTAGCCTTACTGTTATTCCCATATTTGCTTGCTGAGTCTTGTGACTCACCCTTATTTTACATCATTCCAGGTACAGGGAAAGCGAGGGCCGAAGGTAAGGGCAGCAATGTCTGACTGTTTGGGTAGTTGATTGTATAGGGTTGTCCCAACCGACGGTCTTGGAGTTATTTTTATGATTTTGGGGTACATGAGACTACTAGTTGTGCTTTGTATGTCATGCTTCTTGTGCCCAGGTTTTGTTGGAGGGTGCATGGATGTTGCCACCCCACTACCTTACTATTTGTATGTATGTATATACCATGCCTGCGTTATGCTAGTGTATTACTCCTTTAGCACGTTGTTCTACTAGGAATTTCTTTTTGGTGTCTTACCTCTCTTTTCTAAGACTTTCGTCCGGGGCTTATGAGCTTCTAGGATCTCCAAGCAAAGGACCTCACAATTTGTTATCAAACCAATGTTGGGACAAGTCGCCCTGTACACCTAGGATGTCGAGTAGAGTTAGGTTGTCGCTAGGTTGGTAATTCTTGTGAGTTTGGGCCTATGTACTAAGAGTTTTGGTTGTGTAGGAGATATAAGCACTTGACAAGGATGAGGACGACCACCTTTTAGAGGTTGTGGATTGGCCATTCCTATGCCTGAGATACCAAGAGGTTTCAAAAAGGCTCCTCAGCAGGAGATGACCGATATACAAGGTACTTTGGTGGGAATTCTACGGGTAGTGGATGTATTGGTTTCCACTCAGTTGAGACAGGAGTGACATAATACTGATGGTGAGACGTCACACTTTGGAGCTCAAGAGGTGGAAGGCATTGTTGGGGAACTCTTCTGAAGAATTTTATGGCACTGCGCCCACCCAAGTTTCACGGGCGTGTAGATATTTCTGAGGCTAAGAATGGTGTTTTCTATGGATAAGCACTTGAGGACGATGGGATGCACTGACATGCAGCGAGTACAGTTGGGTACCTTCCTTTTGCGTGGTGATTTGAGCACTAAAGCGAGACAGTTCGTCAGCAATATGCCGATCGAGAGATGGCATGGGCTGAGTTTTAGAATGCCTTTCATGAGACCTATATTCCTACATGGGAGTGTGAGCAGAAGGTACACGAGTTTTTTCAGCTGACATAGGGAGCTAATTAAAACCATGACGTAATATGAGGTGAGTTTACCTCCTTATCGTGATATGCACCTGAGGTTAGGAGGGTAGGCAAGTTCCAACGAGGACTGAGTGTGGACATTCGTCGTGCTTTAGCGGGGGCTCAGATTGAGGACTATGCTACAATGGTGCAGCGAGCACACGTTTTGAGTGGGATTTACATGATGTGAAGGCTAGACAGATGGTAACCATGGGGACCCGTAGTAATGAAAAGAAAAGGAAAAGTGATGCCAGCTTTAGCACTGGGTGGACTCCCAAGGTGTAGATTGTGCAGGAGAGGACACTGGGGGCCGTGCTAACCTCTTCGATATGTCTCCTATTCATGTGGTTAGTCGGGCCATATGTGACGAGATTATCCGCAGACCTCAGGGGCAGCTATTGGTTGGGAGATTATTTGTTTTTGATGCAGTCAGAAATGACACAGAGAAAATACGTATACGTAGCCGCCACACCCTAGTGGACAGAGGTTCAGAGGACAGGGGCAGAGACAAGCGCAACGATCGATGAGGCCCAGAGTTCAAGGGGTAGCTCCACCTCTACCACTACCAGTAGCACCGACTGCACAACGTTCTACCATTACCGATAGACCTCGAGTTACGGAACGTGTATTTGCACTAACAGCGATAGAGAAGAAAGAAGGCAACGATACGGTGCAAGGTATTCTTACTTTATATGATCATGATGTGCATGTGTTATTTGATACAGGGTCCACACATTCTCTTATTGCACCTCATCTTGTGCACACTATTCCTATTTCCAGTGTTTGCGTACTACTTGTCAATCATGACACCAGTTGGAGCTATGCTGTGTGGGAGCGAGGTAATTAAAGATTGTGAGATTAGGGTGCATGATAGGGTGATGCCATGTGATCTCGGTGATGAAGGCAAAGAGGTTGATACGGAATGGATGTGAAGCATATCTCGCCTTTGTAATGAATGCCACAATAGGTAAGGAAAGGAACATAGCTGAGTTGCCAGTGGTTCAAGATTTCCCAAATGTATTTCCTGATGAATTACCGGGCTTTCCGCCACACAGGGAGATAGACTTCACCATTTAGTTGTTGCTAGGTATACAACCGATCTCCAAGACTCCGTACAAAATGGCTATCAATGAATTAAAGGAATTGAAGGTTTAGGTGCGGGACTTATTAGATAAAGGGTTCATTCGGCCGAGTACTTCACCTTGGAGTGCACTAGTTCTATTTGTGTGAAAGAATGATAGCTCTTTGCGGTTATGCATTAATTATAGGCAGCTGAATCAAGTTACAGTGAAGAATAAGTATCCCTTGCCACGAGTGGATGACTTGTTGGACTAGTTGCGTGGACCCTCCGTATTCTCCAAGATAGATCTGAGATCGGGATATCATCAAGTGCGAGTCAGGGATGAGGATATACAGAAGACTACCTTTCGTACTCGGTATAGTCATTATGAATTCGTGGTCATGCTATTTGGATTGACTAATGCACCAGCAGTGTTTATGGACCTGATGAACCAGGTGTTCCAAGAGTATCTCAAACACTTTGTGATTGTCTTTATTGACAATATCTTGATTTACTCATCGGGGCCAAAGGAACATGCGACACACATAAGGTTGGTTCTGCAACGATTCAAAGAAAGAAAGTTGTATATCAAGTTCTCCAAGTGTGAATTTTGGCAATCACAAGTAAGATTTCTTGGGCATGTGGTGATAGGAAAAGGCATTTCTATAGATCCAAAAAAGATCAAGGTGATACTTAATTAGTCGAGACCTACTACAGTGATTGAGGTATATAGATTTCTTGGTTTGGCAAGTTATTACTGGCGATTCATTGAGAGGTTTGCCCGTTTGGCTTCGTCGATAACTAAGTTGACCTAGAAAGGGGTGAGTTTTGTGTGGAATGATGCTTGTAAAGATTGGTTCCAGGAGTTGAAGCGACAATTGACTTCGACGCCTATCTAAGCTATTCTGCAGAGTGGCGAGAAGTTTGTGGTATATAGTGACGCATCTCATGCAGGTTTGGGTCGTGTATTGATGTAGGAGGGTCGTGTGATTGCTTATGCATCCCAAAAATTAAGGAAACATGAATTAAACTATCCCACTCACGACTTGGAGCTAGTGGTTGTGATATTCACGTTAAAGATTTGAAGGCACTATCTCTATGGAAAAGAGGTAGAGTTGTATACAAATCATAAGAGTTTGACCTACCTACTCTCCTAAAAAGATTTAAATATGAGGCAACAATGTTGGGTATAATTGTTTAAAGATTATGACTGTAAGATTTTATACCATCCAGGAAAAACCAATGTTGTAGCTGTGCCTTGAGTAGCTTTACAACATCAGTGGCAGTGATGATGATTCAGGAGTGGATGTTTTTGGAGCAAATGAGCGGCTTTGCTATTTCAGTGGCTCTAGTAGGACCCATAGTATGTTGTGCCTCTATGAGTTCTCGCTCGGATTTGTTGGCACGGATACAGGATCGTCAGTGTAGTGATTCTCAATTGGCATGTATTTTCACAAATATGGAAAGATTCGAACCTTTGGGGTATAATCTAGGGAAGGACGATTTGTTGTTGTATCGAGGACAAGTTTGTGTACTGGAGGACGAGGAGATTAGGCAAGTCATCTTATCGGACGCTCATCAAACCCGTTACACTGTTCACCCAAGTGTTACCAAGATGTACCGAAATCTGCAACAACATTACTGGTGGGATGGTATAAAGTAGAGTATAGAAATTTTTGTATCGCGATGCCTTGTATGTCAGCAAGTAAAGGTCGAGCATCAAAGACCTACAAGGTTGTTGCAGCCATTACCTATTCCAGAGTGGAAATGGGATCACATTACTATAGATTTTGTCACAGGATTGCCGTGTACCAGTAGGGGCCATGATCCTATATAGGCAATCCTATCTGGGTAATTGTGAATAGGTTAACGAAGATGAAACATTTCTTACTAGTTAAGAAGATATTTCCTATGCATCGTCTAGCTAGGTTGTACATCGAGGAAATTGTGAGGCTACACGGTGTTCTAGTAAGCATTACATCGGATCGGGACCCAGATTTACATCGCACGTTTAGGATGCGTTGCATAATGCTTTGGGAACACGATTACAGTTCAACACAACATTTCATTCTCAGACGGATGGACAGTTGGAGAAGACCATTCAAACGTTAGAAGATATGCTTCGAGCTTGTGTGTTGGATTTCCACAGGAGTTGGGAAGATCATTTGTCACTGGTCGAGTTTGCCTATAATAATAGTTACCATTTTAGTATCGAGATAACGCCTTATGAGGCATTGTACGGCAGACTCTTCAGATCACGCTTGTGTTAGACTAAGATAGGCGACCGAGTATTATTTGGGCCAGAGATTGTGGAGCAGATGACAAAGAAGATACAATGAAGGTGAATGAAGGCAACCCAAGATTGACAGAAAAGCTATGCTGATAATTGACGGAGAGATTTGGAATTTGTCGTCGGGAATCATGTGTTTCTATGGGTGATGCCTATGCGAGGCGTACGGAGATTTGGGTTTTTGGGTAAGTTGAGTCCTCGTTATGTGGAACCATTTGAGATTCTGGAGCAGATTGGCTCTTTGGCATATCGATCAGCGCTATCGCCACACCTAGCTCACGTGCATAACATGTTCCACGTATCTATACTCCAGAATTACTTACCAAACCCCCATCATATCGTTGATTATCATTCCCTCGAGATTAAAGATGCATCCTACAAAGACTTGCCTTAACGTATCCTAGATCAGAAAGAAAGAGTCTTGAGGAACCGGACCATTACTTATGTGAAAGTTCAGTGGCAACGCCATAGTCTTGAGTAGGCGACATGGGAGCCAAAAGAAGAGATGAGGCGTGTCTATCCGCAGATATTTGCATAATCAGGTATGAATTTGGAGGATCAAATTCTTTTAAGAAGAGAGAATTTGCAACGACCTGTTAATTGTAATTTAATTTATTTTAATAAATTAGGGTGTTTAATTAAAGAAAATATTAAATAATTATAATCTAGGAAATCAGAAAATTATTTGGAAGAATCGTGGTTTAAGTGTTAATATTAATCGAGGTGTGTGAGATAATTTCTAGAAATTATGGGGTTTAAGAGTAATTTCTTAAACTTGATTAGGGTTACCTAAAAATTAATCTCGCGCATACATATATGTTGAGAAGGCTTGTAAGCGAGATGGCACACAGGCACAAGGGGTCACGACAGGTCACGGATTCAAGGCTAGGAGCAAGTGCACGAGAATGAGCGAGAAAATGCTTATTTTTAATCAAGCCCAACCCCAAAACAACCTTGTTTTGGGGTTAAGCAGTAGGCAACCAGCAGCTGCCACATGATACACGCTGGGTCGCCCACTCCTTATATTTTTAAACCCCCAATTTCAACGTGATTTCGGGGTTGTTTCAACAACAACAAAACAAAGAAATAAGATGAGAAGATAGCGTGCATAGGGTTGAAGAAAATGGGAGAAAATTCAAAAAAAATTCAAGGTTAAACCCAGTTTAATCGAAGTTTAAATAGTTAGCATTTAATTTTTTGTGTGATTTTGCTAATTTTGGGTAGTTATATTATTTTGCAACGTGTACTAATATAGCGATGTGTGAGCGTAAAGACACTGAAAACAACTCTTTAAAGGCAAGCTCTTTACTTCTTTTACAAGTCTCCTTCATTTTATGAATCCCGTTTCTTTCCTTAATTCGATTCGATTTCGAGTATTAATTATATGAATTAAATATTTCATTAGTATAAATTAATTTAAATTAAATAAAAGACTCACTAGGTTATTATTTGTTAAATGCTCATGGGATACTGTAACGCTCATATTTCCTTGAAAATGATGTCGAACCAATTCCGGGACTAGGTTCCTAGAGGTTGGGGTTCAATTATGGGTCCCGCGGGTGTGAGTGGTTGTAATAAGGGCATGAGCTATCGAGCAGTGAGGTGTGCATCGATCGTCTAGCGACGAAAGAGCAGATCATCAATTGGCTTGAAAAAGGCTATTAACTGGATACTTTGAGTCACGAAGCATCGACCGATGCCTAGTCACTGTCAATCGACTCTGTCATTATGTGACATATCGCATGATATTACAATGCATGGGTTTGGGTTTGCATTCATTGGGGGTCATACTTGTATATGTTGGGAGTGTGAACATTGGCATGACACAGTCAGCCTGTTGAGTGTTGACTTATATATGTTAAGCGAGCATATGCATTTAGAGCATTCACTTGTATGAATTCCTACGTGGGCATAGCATGGCCTGATACTTGGCTTATAGGGGTCTTGTTATTACGTTAATGCTGCAAAAACCATTGCATTCCTTATTTGTTGCATTGCATTGTTATAGTTTGATGTAGATTGTGGTATGGATTTAACCCTCGATAGCTATGAGTAGAGCTGAGCTCCGTGTAGCTATGACTCAAGAACTCCGGTATGTGGTTATGATGAGAGTCTCGGGCTCATGTGGATTATGTTATGAGGGATATGGGCATGTGTTGATGATGCTAGCTAGTTCATGGTTGCATCAAGTTTGTATGCTGGGACTTGGGTGCCAAGTTGTGCAATTCGTATGAGGGCCACAGAAATCGTTATGTGCATTGATATATATATTTGTGTCGAGTCTTGAGTTCTTGATGCACAATTTGGTATGGCACTTGTTTCACTACATGGCATGTTGTGAGTGATAGATAATGTGGAAATTCTATTTCTAGTCTTATTATTATTCTCTTATTTATTTGCCAAGACTTGTGATTCATTATTGCATTATATCATTCCAAGTACAAGAAAAACGAGGGTCAAAAGTGAGGGTAGTAGCGTTTGAGTGTTTGGGTAACTGATTGTACAAGGTTGTCCAAACCAACAGTCTTGGAGTTGTTTTTTGTGGTTTTGGGATACAGGAGACTACTAGTTGTGCTTTGTATGTCATGATTCTTGTGCCCAGATTTTGTTGGAGGGTGCACTGATGTTGTCACCCCACTACCTTATCGTTTGTATGTATGTATATACCACACCTGCACTGTGCTAGTGTATTACTCCTTTAGCATGTTGTTCTATCAGGAATTTATTTCTGGTGTTTTACCTCTCTTTTCTGAAACTTTCGTCTGGGGGCTCACGGGCTTCCGAGATCTCTAGACAGGGGACCTCACAAAATAAACCAAAGGCAATAATTACACAAAAGAAGTCAGCTATAACTAAGTACAGATAAACCAACGAAACTATATAGGCATAATCACATCAACTAGTGTGGAGGTGGTGATCGATAATAGATCAAAGGTCTAAATAGATATTTTTCACTTTTTACTAGTATCACAGGACTTTGACCTGTTGGTCGGAGTTGGGGTTGCTCAGCGAGGCAATTGGCTTGACATAGACCCCAATGGATTCCAGAACACAGGACGCAGTAGTGCCGTGAAATCCACCGAATGGCTGATGGTTGCCCATTTGGAAATCAAAATCCTTGCCACCCCTGTACACCTGTCCAAATGGTCCATGTCTGCGTAGGTTGGTACCGAACTCGATGGAAGTCAATTTCTCATAGCCAGAACCTTCAGAACAAGTTCCCGTCAGTGATGTTAGAAACTCGTCTGGATATTGGAGCATAACCTGATTTTGTTCATCAGAAACAGTTACACAATTCAGAGATGATGGGGAGTTACCAAGTTAACAATTAAGATAGAAAAGCTAATTCCTGATAGTTCTTTTTATGATATAACAAATTTTCTGTCTCTACCAATAGAGCCACACACCCTGGAAGACAGATTTACAATTACCAAGCCAAAAAACAAAAAAGAGAAACCTACATATTAGTAACAATGCTTTTCATTCTAGCTCAACGCCTCAACGTATGTATCATATGGGTCTTTTTCTAGAAATGCTCAATATAAACGGTTAATATTCGGGTCAAGTAAATATCAAATTTATTTCAATGCCTATGACCTTATATGTTAAATAGCATTGATAAATAGCATTGATACGGTTGTGACCACTTAATCATACTTATGTGGCATGGGGGCATGACCCACAAATGACCTTAAATTACACCCATGCGGCCACCTGGAGGCCACACCATCACACATAGCCCTATCCATGTGGCACTATACAAAGGGACGAGGGAAAGGCAATGGCCCAAAAAAGCAAGGGAGTATTCACCATCTCAAACAAAAAACTTGTCCCCACAAGAGATTTGATAATTCAACATCGACGTCAAAAGAAGTAGATGGCTATGCAGAGACCAAGGACTCCCGGGAGGACTGTCATTGCGAATCCATAAATATTGGCCCGGTAATTAATTATCATCATCGCATACATTCATCTTCTCCTCTCTCTATTGATATTATTTTTTTTCTTTTTATTATCTCTGCCATCAACCTACATTATTCTCTCAAGACTCCCCTTAACTTGAGCACCAGAGAGTCCTCCCAAGTTAGCCCTAGTGCAACTCTCAATTGTGGTCCCAGAGGAGCATCATAGGGATTGAATCTTGAACGTGAAAAGGCCTCACCATTGGTCCAAGCCAGTAATCATTTATTTATTATTGGTTATATTATACATCATCAAGTATAATACATTTATAATAGTCATCACCATCTTATTGAAGTACACTGTCAGAAACAGTAATTATCTATACTTTTACAGGACAATTAAATGGATAGCAAGTAAATTATGTAGACAATAACCAAACGAATACAATTATTTGTGCTGTCAAGCAAAATGAACATGAAGGAAACGAAATAAAAAAGAATCAGGATAAACAATTCCTAATGGAACTGAAAATTTAATTAGTAAGATGCAGAAGGCTTCATTGGATTTTGAAAAGATGTCTTCCTAACAGGAGTTCTACAACAAGCTGGCTATGTCTATGAGGCATCTTGCTGGAAAGAAAAAATTATATCTAGATTAACCACACTGTTTGCTAATAAAGATAGATAAAATTTAATTGACAAGAAGGTTTCGGCAGTCATTAGTGCAAGGTTTGGGACACTCACTGTGCTGAATTTTTTTCCGGGATAGCTACCATCAGGGCGCTCGGACAAAACTAGCTTTCCATTCTCAGCATAAAGGCATTGTAAGAATTTAATAGCATCATCATCGTACGAAATGAAAATCTGTACAAGCTCAGTTTTCCCCTTGTGATCCCATGCTTGTCCACTTGGGAATTCTCCGGTACCAATCTTGATCATGATCTTTCACCTTTCAAAAACTTCTGTAAACTCTGTTTAAACCGAGAGAGAGAGAGAGAGAGAGAGAGAGGGCGGGGAAAGTAAGCAGCAGTCAGTAGTGACATATTTAGGTTGAGGATTACTGGTAAGGAGTAACTGTTGAGCTAATCTTATAAATATACGAGCAGTTTAACAGAAAAAAAATCATTTGCAGTCAGGATTTATACAATTGACGTAAACATTGGTTACTTCACAAAGTTAACCATTCTAGACCCATTAATTTGGATTCGCAGAATCCATGGATTCACACCCAGTAAGAAACACAATCCATATAATCCCAATTCTAGACCTCCAGCCACCTCTCTCCATATAGCGCATTATATCTCATTTCATGTTTAACGATTATCGCCGAGTTTTTTTGGACACTAAACAGGTGAATTAAACATTTATATATGTGAGTGTATCTTTACATCAAAGCAGATCTTTACATCAAAGCAGATGAAACAAAAAAGGAGAGAAACATATTGTTGCCTAGAAATCAAGGAAAAGGAAACAACCCATTAACTGCACCTCAAGATAAGAGTTATGGTTAGGGTTCGTAAGAAAATAATAAAGGAAAAGAGGAGGAGGAGGAGGAGGAAGAGTACCTTATTGCGAGAATTGGAGATTTTTTGAGAGAGATGAGGAGATCGGAAGCAAGAAATGGTGGCCTCTTAATAGACTGGAATCGCCCCCTTGCATAGCTCTTAAGCAATTGATGATTGATGAATCTCTCTCTCCCCAAAACCAAGTTGCTTGGGAATTTTGAAGAGAGGAGAATAAGGTTTGTAAAAGAAGGAAATGTTCAATAGATGCTGCACTTCAACAATTAAATAATATAATATTTAATTTTTAAAGTATAAAATATTAAAATTTAGTATTTTAAAAGTTAAAAATTATTATTTTAAATTTATATCGTAATTGAGAGTAAACTATCAATTATTTACAGTATATAAGATGTCACGCTGTATAAAAAAATCAAATTAGAAAAACACTGTACGTGGGGAGGAATTCCACCCGAAAGCCAGCACTCGCATGTGCAAGTCACAGCAGCCACCTTCCTTCCTTCAAGCCGGAATTCCTCCACACACAATTGATTTCTCCCATGAAGTGTCATGTTGATGATGAATTTATCTCAAGCGGCTTGCAGCGTTCCACCCGGAGGAGAATTAATTTCTCTCGGAGAAAATATCTTCTTATTAAGTAAAATATATTCATAAAATACTTAAAATTTTCATTAAAAAATATAAAAATATTTTAAAAATACCTAAAAATTTAGTAAAAAATACTTAAATTATTAAAAAAACACTAAATTTCATAAAAATAACTAAATTTCTCATTAAAAAGCTAAATAATAATGAAAAATACCTAAATTTCATAAAAGACCTAAAAATATTCAAAAAAGGACCTAAATTTAATAAAAGAACATAAAAAATTTATAAGAAAATACCTAAAACTATTTTAAAAAGACCTAAATTTCATAAAAAGACATAAAACTAACCCAAAAAATACCTAACTTTCATTTTATATGTTTTATTTTTAGGTCTTTTTGATGAAAATTTTAGGCCTTTTATGAAATTTAGGTTTTTTTGAATATTTTAGGTCTTATTTATTAAATTTTTAGATATTTTTATGAAATTTAGGTATTTTTTGAATATTCTTATGAAATTTATGTGTTTTTTGAATATTTTTAAGTCTCTTCAGTTTTTTGAGGTTTTTTATTATTTTAAAATATTTTTATGAAATTTTAGGTCTTTTTTTTTTTAACAAAATGTAGGTCTTTTTTTGAATATTTTCATGTTCTTTATGAAAATTTTAGGTTTGTTTTTATTATTTTTATGTTTTTTTAAGAAGTTTTTAGGTATTTTAAAGAAATTTATGTATTTTTTTGAATATTTCAGATTTTCTATAAAATTTTTAGGTCCTTTTATGAAATTTAGATATTTTTTTTTTTATCAAAAATGATTTTTTTCATCTTAGGGACTAAATGTCCATTTTTTGAATTATTTAGAGATCAAATATCATTAACGAATATTTGATTTGCTATTTCGAAAACTTTTTTCATCTTAGTGAATTAATATTTTAATTATATATTAATTAAATATCATTAACGACTTTAAATTTCACTTAAATAAGTTATTCTTACCATAAAAAATCATATAAATACTAAAAAAATAAGAATTTAAATTCAATATACTAAGAAAAGGTGCAATCTGCATTATAATATATTAAGTGGAGGGAAATATCAAGTTTTGCAAGAATACAGGTGCAAGATTTGCTATTTCGAAAACTTGACAGGTGAAATTGAAATATAATGGGAACACTTTCCTACTTAAATATTGCATGCTAAATTTAAAAAATTCGTACCACGAATTGTTTGATAAGTTAGGGTTTGAGAGGTTGATATTTGCAATCACATTCTATTTTCAACTTTTAGAAATAGCGATAGTCGATTCGAAGTGTGCAATCGCATTCCATTGTCTCTTCTTTCTTCTTTCTCAGCAAAAATCACTCAAACTGAAATGGCTTTCTGAGGTATGATTTTGTACACTTTTTATGTTTCATAAATCTATTATGGGTTATGGCTTATATTTTCGGTATTGATTTCGATTTCATTATTTATTTGGATCATTCTGTTTGTTTTTTTTTTTTGCTTTTTCTTTTTCTACAACCCTTTGTCTACAAAAATCGCTCAAACTGAAGTGGCTTTTTGAGGTATGATTCTGTGCACTATTTATTTTAAAAAAATTGTTATGGGTTATTGCTTATTTTTTGGTATTGATTTCAATTTCATTATTTTGATCCCTCTGTTGTTCTTTTGTTTTTTCTTTTTTTGCAGCTCTCTCTCTACAAAAATCACTCAAATTGAAGTAGTTTTCTAAGGTTTGATTTTTTACATTGTTTATTTTTTGAAATCTGTTATGAGTTATGGCTTATATTTTTGGCATTGATTTCAATTTCATTATTTTGATATGAGTTCTTTTACAAAGTCAGACAGGTTGACAGACAGACTTACAAAATTGGAGATAAAAGACTAAAATACCCTCATCTATAGTGCATTAGAAAAAGTGCAATGCAATGTGGGCGAGAATATTTTAATCTTTTAACTCTCATTCTGTAAATCTGTTTGTTAACCTGTCTGGCTCTCAAGAATTTTCCTTTTGATATTTCTGTTGTTCTTTTGTTTTTTCTTTTTCTGCAACCTTTTCTCTACAAAATCGCTCAAATTGAAGTGGCTTTCTGAGGTATGATTTTGTACACTATTTAGTTTTAGAAATATGTTATGGGCTTATAGCTTATTTTTCGGTATTGATTTCAATTTTATTATTTTGGTCATTCTGTATAGTATTATAGTGCATTGTATGTTGCTCTTTTATTTTTTCTTTTTCTACATAGCAAAAATAGAAACATAATATTTAACATTGAAGAGTACAAGTTAAAAAAGTACAAGTTCAATAGAAAAATATACAAGTTCTAGGAACAAAAAATGTACAAGTTTCAGTATTGACAATTTTCATGGAAAATAGTGGTTATCAAACAACAAAAACTAGGAAAAATGATTATTTTCATGAAAAATGAAAATAATGGCTATCAAACACCAAAAGATGAAAAAATATAATAATTTTTAGGTTGAAAATTAAGTCAATCAAATATATTTAGTTGACATTTTCCTGAAATTTAATTCTAGGCAAACCCATGCATTTAACTACCTTAAATAATTTTTTATGGATTTGTTTGGTAAAGCACATACACAACAAATTACTCGCGAACTAAATATTTAATATACACTTAAATTAAAATAGATTAGGAAGAAGAAAGGGAATTGACCATTCCTCCACCATGGTGTAGACCCAGATGCAGTGGTTAATGGTAATAGACCTTTCCCACAAAAATAACAGGACAACCAAAATCTTTATCAGGAGAGCTCTATACACAAAACTACCACTCTAGGATCAAAATCAGCTTCACTAAGTATACCTGCAACCTTAGATATTCCCCATACCTGGAATGATGGAAAGCAAATGTTAGTCACAAGACTCAGCAAATATATAGAAAGAATAGGAAATGGTTACGACTGGACTTTCCTAGAATATTACGTATGTCATGTTGTATATTTAAACACATGGTAGTCTCATATACATAAACGGCACACAATCCATTCCATGTCAGATGCCATATCACAAACCATGCCATGTGCTCATATATCACAATACCCAGCCATAAACATAATGCATAGATGCACACATAAAGTCCATGGGGCCCACAAAAGATGCATACACTAGCACTCAAGACCTTGTATACAAATCTGCTAACAGCCAATGACAGGCTATCAAATCAATAACATAAGCCCAAGGCTCTCGTATCACATCCACCACCATCATCATCACGTCAAGACCCTAGCTCATATATCTAGATCTCAATCACATGTCAACGGAAGTCACGTTTCCTTTCCATCATTACCTACAACCTCTTCATGTAACGCAACACATAAGGAATGTAATGGCTTTTGCAGCATTAACGTGATAACAAGACCCTCATAAGCCAAGTATCAGACCATGCTAAGCCCACGTAGGAATTCACATAAGCGAATGTTTTAAATGCATATGCTCACCTATCATACACAAATCATCACTCAATAAGCCAGTTGTGGTATTCTAATGCTCACGCTCCCAACACATACAAAGCATGACCCCAATGAATGCAACCCAACATCATCATGCGAAGCAATGTACCAACATAGTGAAATGCAAAATAGACACAAGAAAAATTACACAACCAACTCGATACCAACTGTAACACCTCATTTTCTCAAGCTTGTTATAACTTAGGACAATTCTGGGATAATAATATTTTTCTTTCAAAACTAATGCTAAACCATATCATTCCACATATCTATCCCAAAAATTTCATACATCTATCTCGAAAGAGAATCATCATAAACATCAAATGCAGAAGCTAGAATCGAACCTTAACTTTAACATTAACCAATAATAAGGTTATACATCATCATTCTTCAAAACGTTCAGAATTGCAAGTAGCAAAACTTAAATTCATGGACTACATAACATTCAATCATTACATCATGCACTTTGCTAAGTGTTATTTCATGCCTCATTCATCCTCGCTTCTGCTAAGAATTCCAATTGCTAAAATATTTAGAATTATGGAAATCGCTCACATCAATCAGAATTCCAATTGTTCATGCCATTTCAGAATTCCAATTGTTCTCAACCCCAAGTCAGCAGCTAAGACATTCCGACTTACATCCAAATTAGGCCAGACATCCTTGACTCAAAATTTTAGCAATCGCTCACATCAATCACTTAATGGACCATACATACTACCACTAACACACTATCTTTTCCCACTCATATTGCTAACCTAGCTCTGATACCAACTGTAACGACCCGCTCCCAGTTACGGGAGCCACCAGTGAATAATGGACAGGATTACTCACACGCCAAGCCAATAACTGAAAGGTTGGACTATGTTTAAACAAGAAACGTCCTAGGTGGGCACTATATTTCGTCCTTTCCTTCGCTCCACCAGAGGAATCGGTCCCCCAAATAAACAAAGAAACATAGTGGAACGGGATTAGAAACTAGAGTGAGTTTCACCTTTCTTCAGCTCGCTACACAGTAAGCCAAAGGTGACCTAGGCACAAAACTAGCACATTAAACATCCACTAAGTACTGGGGATTTACAAGAACATACGTTTTCGATCTTTACCTAATCCGAAACTTGGCTCATTCAACTAAGCCATATACATCAAGCAATCTCACAATCACCTGCCATATTGATGATTACAACAACTAGATACATCAAGCGCACAACAACATTTATATTCAATCACATGAATACATATATGACCATATACCACATACAAACTCAGGCGACAACGCTAATCGCCACATCATCCTCCTGACACCATCCTTGCTTGTATTTGGACTTGCAACATCTACAACATGAGGTAAAACCTCATGAGTCATAAAGACTCAGTAAGGGTCCAATGCATGTAAATATGAATATAAATATGATTATATATGCCAAGTGAATGTAAATGAGGCTAGGTTCTTTCATCCTCATAACCTACCAATGTTTAGGGCATCAACATGCCCCTCCCACCACACTAGTCCTCCATATGGCCATAGGTACAGTAGAACTCATATCATGCAAGTAATAACCACTACATGCAAATGCTACATAAGAAGTTTGCAAACCATATTTACCATCTTGCAAGGTCACCTCCACCTGGGGTCATCCCTTACCTGGCTCGAAGCCTCCTCTTTGCCCCGACACGAACTCTAGCCTAAACCTCGAACTCTTCTAGGATCACCGCCTCCTTGGTAGAACCTAGATGCCACACAAAACCTATCAACATCAGGTATTAAACCAATGCCTCATATTTTTACCACATCGCAAAAACCACCCATCAATAACTACAACCAACCCTAATCACGGGCATAATCTAACCATCTCTTCACATAACATTATCCCATAACATCTCACATAATGCAATAACTTAAAAAGAAATTTAATTAATTTACCTCGATCAATTTGGAGGAGAAATCGGGAAAACACCCACTCGGCGTTACCTCTTGAGCTGCCACATCGCACTCGGATTCTCATTTTTGAGCCTTCGGCACGCATCTTGAGCCCTAAATTAATTTTTAGGATTTTTCCCAATTTTTTGGAATTTTTCTTACTATTTCCCTTATTTTTTCTCCTTTTCCAGATTTTCTTTTATTTTTATTTTTCTTTTATTCTTTCTTCTTCTTCCTCTTCTCTCCTGTGCGTCTTCTTCCTCCCTATGCACTGCCTGAGCACTCACCAGACTGTCGACTGCCACTTTTGGCCACATTGCCATTGTCAATCGACATCGTCGGCCTCGTAAATCGCCGTAAACGATTGCCACTGCCACGAGTAGCCATGGCTAGCCTCCCCTGTGCGCTGCAGCACCTCCGGCCGACGCTCTTGCTACTCCAACCATCGTTAGCTTTCCCCCCATCACCACTGGTCACCACGGTTACTACAGGCTGCCTCACTCCATCGGGCGTAGAGCCGTCACTGCTACTGATCGATGCCACCATCGCCGCAGCCACGGCCGCTGCAATCGGCCACCATCTTGCTCTAGCCGCTCTTTGCGCCTTCGATCGGGTATTACTTGGACTGAAAATTGTGGGGCAAACAACATAAAAGATATTGTTCATCAGGAGCTGAATGAAGGTAGCCTAGGATGGACATAAAATCTATGCTGATAACTGGCGGACAGATTCAAAATTTTTTATCGGGGATCATGTGTTTCTACGAGTGATGCCTATGGAAGGTGTATAGAGATTTGGGTTTTCTAGGAAATTGAGTCCTCTTTATGTGGGACTGTTTGAGATTTTGGAGCAAATTGGTTCTTTAGCTTACCGATTAATGCTACCGCCACATCTAAGTTATGTGCATTACATGTTCCATGTATCTATGCTTCGGAAGTATCGACCGGACTTCCAATATATCGTTGATTATCATTCCCTAAAGGTTAAAGAAGATGTATCCTACAAAGAGTTGCTTGAGCATATCCTAGACTGGAAAGAAAGAATCTTGAGGAACTGGACCATTGCTTATGTAACGAGCTGTTAGTGGGTATAGGTGCTTAAATTAAATGTTGGGCAATGGAATGTTTTCCTCTATTAAATTAAATGTTGGAAATATTTTGAGTGTTGATTAATAGGCCAAGTATAAATTTTGTTGTGTTTTATTTGAGGTGAAGTTGTGAAGCCCAAGGGGCCTAAGGATATGTTTGGGTCATTAAGTTGGGCTAGTGAAATGAGCATTAGGCCCATGTGCATAAAATAGGTGTGTTTTATTTAATCAAAAAGAATGGAATATGAAAAGTCTAAAGAAGGGTGATAAAACTAAGGGTAAAATGAGAATTTCATAAATGGATATTTATTATAAATAATTTGGTCAGTATTATTGAGTAAAAAGGAAAATGGAAAAGAAAAGAAAAAGAGGCAAATGACCAAAAATTGGTTTACTAAAGGTGTTGTGTGTGTGTTAGTGAGAAGGGCAAAAAGGTAATTAGCCAAGGGGGTGGTTGGAGAGCTGATGGCAGCCCATTCCTCCCCTTATGCCTTTTTTTTTCTTATCTTTTCTTGTTCTCTCTCTTCCCTTCTCTCCAATCAGCCACCTCTTCCTTTTCTTCCTCTTCTCCATTGTTTTCTTCCATTTCTTCTTGGCTTGAAGTGTGGATTTCCAGTTTTAGAGTAGTAAGTTTCTCTTGGTTCTAGAAAAAGGCAAGTTCCTACTCTCCCTTTTGATATAGCAAGGTTCTTTTCATTGATTCTTATGAAAGCCATTGGGTCTCTATTTACTCTACAATTGTATAATTTGATTTTCCTTTGATATGTTGTCTCTAAACTGTCTATTTGTGGGCTTTTGATCCTTGAAATCCTACCTTATTGTTATAGAGGATGTTAGCCGTTTGTTTGTATTTCGTATAGATATCTTTGAAATCTTGAATAAACATTTAAAAGCCCGAATGGAGTCTTGGTTCACTCCATTTTTTAAGGAAAGATGAGTTGTTTGTTAAAGTTTAGTAGTGTTCAAGAATTTAGACTTCTTGCACGCATTTTCATTGCACGCTTCACTTTTTCGTTGAGATATGTCAATTGGTTTGGTGATACCTATTGACCTTTTAGAGTTTTGTATTCTATCAGTTGACAGACTCAGTGCATCTGTCAATCGGTCCTCATTTCAGATTCAATGCATCTTTCGATTGGCTCTGTTTTGTATTCTATCAGTCGACAAATGTTTATCATATGCCAACCGATCTTGATTTGGCATTCTATCAGTTAACAGATGCTTCTTATCTGTTAACCGATGCTTGTGTTGGATTTTGTCGATGTTAGGAAAGCACGACCGTGTAGAGATTCGTTTATGCCTGATTTCGATTCGTAAAGTCGCAAACGTGATCTCCTCCAAGTCGGTCTACACAATCGACCCTTTCCACGGACGCCTTGACAAGTGCTAGTAACCCTAGGTGCCTTTGCCTTTTGAGAGACCCAAAATTTATTCTCTTTTTCCAGCTTCTTAAGTGGCATATAAATAGAGTTGAAAACCCTAATCATGCCTTGGAAAAAACCCTAAACACTTTAGGCTCGACCCTTAATCACATTGGGCCGACTCTCTCTTTTAAATTGTGGAATGGGCTCGACCTAAGTATGTGACCCCTTAAGTCCACCATTAGATTAGATGTAGGGCCAATTCTACTGGGCTATATCAAGGCCCAACTTATTAGGTTAATTAAACTCTTTAATTAAACTTATATGCTTTTTAATTAACACATCTCATGGGCTTCTTAATTAAACTCTTTAATTAATAGTTTTAGAATTAATCAAATTAATTCTAAAACCCTACATATCATGGTTAATGTCTAGCAACGTGCCATGAATGCCTAGCAAACGATGAAAAACACAGACTTTTTCAATTGCAATTACCGTGCAGTAAAATCCTTTCATCAATCTATGTCCCGATTGAATTTAGGGTATGGTATTATGACGAAACCCTAATCATTCAATAACTATGTATCCATTCCAGATTTATGACTTGATAGGTGAAATCAAAACACCTTTTGATTTCCACCTCATGACCTTGGCCAAGGATTTCCTCAGTCATGAAATCATCGGAATACATAGGACATCATCTCATCTTAACGATAAGTGATGAATCCTATTTCGACATTCACAAGCCTTCATATGTGATAAGGCTACGCCTAGTGATAGTTTGTGAATGACTCCATTAGAATCCAAAAAAGCACCAAAGCGTAACCAGTCAAATATAAGACTACCATGATGTCTCAAGTCTAAGGATCAATCTGCACTATTGCAACACAAGAATTCCAATTCGACATTAAATAATAACCATTAGAAATTCTGTAGTGGGTCAGTTCAGTGTACTTATTCTTATAATAAGTACCCACATATATGCACTAGTGTCCTCACACCAATGTCCATGAAATAAGACATTCTCCTGATTGAGCATGCATCATATGTGCTAGTCTATCCGAGTTATTAGTGTCCAATCCTAATAACTCTATGACTAGGAACATTTAAGATCAAGGCTCATAAGGAATATGTTTCATGATTGTCATCTTTATGCATGACCATATTCCATGAGCCTATTTGATCTATGGATTTTGTCAAGTATGGATTGCAATAAATAATGACGATAACCATCAATGACAAATAAAAAACATAATGCCTTGCAGTAATAATTGATTGAAAATAAAGAATCCCAATGTAAAGCATGATCAATTACATAAAACATGATTGGCTTGTGGGGTATAACTTTAACAGTCGGTTGACAAATGGAGGGTAATCTGTCGACCGTTGGACTATTTTGAGTACTGGCAGTCGATAGCTCGTTCCTATCTGTCGATAGGTGGCTTACCTTGGATTCTGGCTGTCAACAAATCCTTCTCATCTGTTGACCGATTGATACCCTTGGTGGCTTATCCTTCCTGGGAAACTTTAATAAAGTGATGCACCAACTCATAATCTAAATTAATACACTTGAAGGGTGGGAAAATCTACTATATGGAAGTATTGGAATAATGTTATAAATGATTACTAAATGTGAATGGCTAATTGGTGCCTTGTGTAGTTAGTAATCCCAATAATGCTAATGAATGTTTATTTCGATATTAACTAATACTTGTGGCACGTGAAGTTTGGTATATGCATGGCATTTTATGTATGTGGGAAAAAAGGATATCCTAGCAAGCTAATGGACTTCGGTCTACTTTGGGAGGTTTAGCTCACAAGGCGCGCCTAGTATAAGACTAGAGCATGGGTGGATAATGGTCCACAATATGGCATATGATACTTCTATGCATTGCATTAGTATGTGATAATAGTGATGATGAAATAAAATATATGAATGCCCATGATAAGTCTTTACTCCATACTATGGTAATTAACCATGCCTCAATTCCTTATCATTCATTGCTTGCTATATATTGTATACTTGCTGAGCCTTGTGGCTCAACCTTTCTTTTTTTCATCATTCCAGATAAAGGTAAGGCCAAAGAAGGGGCTGGTTTGAGCGGGGCGTGATTATAGGCGTGTACAAGGCTCTCCTAACCTAAAGGTCTTGAGGTATTTTGAGGGAAAAGATAAATTAGTGTATGTTGTAAATTTCCATTCTTGCCATTTTATTTTGTAATGTATGGGTGCCTTAGCCTTATGGAGTTGTTAAAGAATGTTGATTGTCAAAGGAATTGTTGTTGTAAAAAATACAACAATTAAAATTTATGATGTGGGGTCTATGTGAGCTTGGTGTCGGGTGAAGTGAGGTTGCCGTGAAAGAAGTTGCCTCAAGGGAGCTTGCCACAAGGATGCTCACCGCAAGAATTTTTCCACTAGGATTTGTCTTGCCACAAGGGTTTCTCCACTAAGATCTTCCTCGCCACAAGGATTTTACCACAAAGATTTGTCTTGCCACAAGGATTTGTCTTAGCCGCAAGGATTTGCCTTCGCCACAAAGTCTTGCCGTAAGGATTTACCTCTGCCATAAGACCTTGCCGCAAGTTCTCACCACAAGGATTTATCTTTGCCTCAAGGATTGGTCTTCGTTGCAAGGATTTACCTTCAACACAAGGTCTTACCATAAGGTTTCGCCGCAAGGTTCTGTCTTTGCCACAAGGTCTCACCGCAAGGTTTTATCATCGCCACAAGGTCTCGTCGCAAGGTTTTAACTTCACCACAAGGTCTCGCCGCAAGGTTTTGACTTTGCCACAAGGTCCCACCGCAAGGATTTTACTTCGCCACAAGGTCTCGTGTAAGGTTTTTTGCCTTCGCCACGAGGTTTCTCCGTAAGGTTTTCACTTTGCCACAAGGTCCGGCCGCAAGGATTTTAATCTGGCCGCATGGTTTTTACCTTCACCATGAGGTCTCGCCACAAGGTTTTGACTTCATTACAAGGTCCCGCCGCAAGGATTTTACCCTGTTGATACTCATAAATGGATTAAAGGGCTCGTGGGAATCCTCGCCCATAACGACCCTCCGATGCCTAAGTTAGTACCAGATGTAGATAATTATTCTCGAAAATAGTGAAAATACAGTCAAGTTTTTAATTAAGTTAAATTATTCAATAACATCCAATAATGAGTTTATATGCTAGAATATAACAAGTTAATCATGCCCTTACCATAAATCATAATTCATAGAATCTTTGTATTCCAATATATAGATGAAGATCATATCATGTTCAGCATTATTTTATTATGACATGATTAGTATTATTTTATGAGATTATGTGCATACATTTTGGTATGAGCATTGAGCATGACTTTATATGGAGCACTACATATCATGTGCTAGCATGTATGTGAGCATTGCATTACATTATGAGCGTCAGGTGGCTTAATCCGTGGGGAGCCCACCAGTTTCAGTTTCAGCTCAGTTTATGAGTTGTCCGCCTGGTGGCCACAACGGGGCTAGGGGCATATTGCCCATAGTATGTCCTTACAATTTTTATGTATGCAGGATTCAGATCAGACAGGTATGTATTACCAGATTACGTCAACCTATGGGCCAAAGTTGCATACTTACATTTAGTTTATAGTTTATGTGCATTACATTTTTTATGAATGCAAACAGACAGTGATTATACTCAATACAAGTTTAGTAAGTATTTATCAGTATTGATATTCTTCGATTCAGATTCAGTTATTCTTTCTAGCTTATTACTTGTCAAGCTTTGTAGATCACCTTGTACTCTTCACCCTTCCAAGTCCTAGCGAGGGAGTATCAGAGGTAAGGCCTAGCAGCAGTAGTTAGTAGTGTGTGTACATGGAGCCGCTCAAGATTAAAGATGTCTGGGAGTTTGTTAGTTTATAGTGTTTGTCCGTTTAGTATTAGTTTATATTTCAGTTGAGGGATTTTCCTTTAGATAGAGTTTATGATTTTCAGTTTATGTTTGCTTAGAGTTTTTATTTCAGTTGATTGAGATACTCATTTATGGTATCAGATTCCAGTTTATTAGTTAGTTTTATTTTATTTTCCGTAGCACCTTTTCTCGGGCAGTTCTAGGAGAGGAAGTGTTACATATTATTTTGAAGATTCGAGCAAAAAAAGAAAAGAAAAAAAGATATTATAAAATTAATATCAAAATTAATATTATAATATAAATAAAAAATAAGTATTCTAAATAATTAATATTATAATATAATTAAAATTAATATAATTAATAGTATATTAAATATTATATTTTATTATATTATATATTATATTATAAAGTGGCGTGAAGATGGCGTGAACATGGAGGAGTAGGGTTCCATATATATATATTATAATATATAAAGGTTATATGGGGATGGAATCAGGGCCGGCCCTGAGATGTTAGAGGCCCTAAGCGAAATTTTATATAGGGACCCTATATTTAAAAATAAAATTACATGTAATGAATACAAATAAATTTATTTTACTATATAAAAACATTCAAAATTTTCACAATAATAGTTTAAAATTTACAATATTTCACTTTGAATTTAGTCTTCTAGCATTTTTAGATGAAAAATCAACAATTAAACTATTACAATCAATTGGTTCTAACATATGTCTTTCAATAGACACCATTGCCAATCCATTTAATCTTTCTTGTAACATTGTTGATCGAATGTAAGATTTTATCAATTTTAACTTTGAGAAACTTTGCTCTGCAGAGAGTGATCAAAATGAGAGTAATGATGTACAGACTGCGACTCTTGGGGCACAAGGAGCGAGTAGCAATATGGGGAGCTAACTTCTGAAGGACTTCATGGCCCTTTGGGCCCCAGAGTTTAGTGGAGGGGTGGATATCTCGGCTACTAAAATTGGATGTTATCTATAAAAAATAATCTACGAACCATTAGATGCACTGACACATAAAGGGTTCAATTAGCCACCTTCTTATTGAGAGGCGACCCAGATAGGTAGTGGGAGGTGGTCGACAGAGATTCATCAAGGGAGAGCCATCTTGGGCAGAGTTTTAGGAGACTTTAATGAGAAATATTTTCCTGATTGGATAAAGGAACAAAAGATGTATGAATTAATTGAATTAGCACAGGGTAACAAATTTGTGGCTCCATATGAGGCAGAGTTTACCTCTTTGGCCAGATTCGCTCCGAAATTAGTATCCACCGAGGCTAAGAAAGCTGCCAAATTCCAGAGAGGATTGCGGGCATAGGTTCGTCATGCATTGGTCGATGCCAGGATCACATATTATTCCACTGCTATGCAGAGAGCCTATGCCATTGAGAGAGATAGACAGGAGTTAACGGTTGGTCAAGGATCATCTAAAAATGTTGGATCTTCACAGGGCCAGGGCAGTGACAAAAGGAGAAGATGGGAAGCAGGCCCAACGGGGAGTACCATAAAGGTTCCGCCCCATCAGACTTGTGGGAAGATATATAGAGACCCTTGTCGCTTTCCTAAAGGAAAAGTTTTCTTTCTGTGGGAAGGTAAGGGCACACTGCTACTGGTCTGGTCCTTACCCATGGGGTAATTTTTCTTCCCGCCCATTGGTCTTATGACACTCCTATAAATACCCCTTATCGCAGGGTTTTACTATGCTTTTGCCCCGAATCTAGGTTTTCTCTGCCACGAGCTTTTCTTTGCCGTAAGGAGTGTCAATAATTTCTGGGAGTGTCATTAATCCTCCCAGAATAATACCCCTATGAGGATTAATGACACTCCCATAATAGTTTAATTCAAGTTTTTAATTAAGTTAAATTATTCAATAAATTCCAGTAATGAGTTTATATGCCAGAATATAACAAGTTAATCATGCCCATACCATAAATCATAATTCATAGAATTTTTGTATTCCAATATATAGATGAAGATCATATCATGTTTAGCATTATTTTATTATGACATGATCAACATTATTTTATGAGATTATGTGCATACATTTTGGTATGAGCATTGAGCATGACTTTATATGCAGCACTACATATCGTGTGCTAACATGTATGTGAGCATTACATTGCATTATGTGCCAGGCGGCTTAGTCTGTGGGGATCCCACCAGTTTCAATTTCAGCTCAGTTTATGAGTTGCTTGCCTGGTGGCCACTAGGGGGCTAGGGGCATATTGTCCACAGTATGTGCTTACAGTTTTTATGTATGTAGGATTCAGATCAGACATGTATGCATTATCAAATTACATGGGCTTATGGGCCAAGGTTGCATACCTGTATTTAGTTTACAGTTTATGTACATTACATTTTTTATGAATGCAAACAGACAGTGATTATACTCAGTACAAGTTTAGTAAGTATTTATCAGTATCGATATTCTTCGATTCAAGTTCAGTTATTCTTTCTAGCTTATTACTTGCTGAGCTTTGTAGCTCACCTTGTACTCTTCACCCTTCCAGGTCCTAGCGGGGGAGTACTAGAGGTGGGGCTTAGCAACAGTGGTCAGTAGTGTGTGTACGTAGAGCCGCTCAAGATTAAAAATGTTTGGGAGTTTGTTAGTTTATAGTGTTTGTCAGTTTAGTATTAGTTTATATTTCAATTGAGGGATTTTTCCTTAGACAGAGTTTATGGTTTTCAGTTTATGTTGGCTCAGAGTTTTTATTTCAGTTGATTGAGATACTCATTTATGGTATCAGATTCCAGTTTATCAGTTAGTTTTATTTTATTTTCCGTAACACCTCTTCTCAGGCAGTCCTAGGAAATGGGGTGTTACAGTATTGGTATCAGAGCGGTGTTTTGAGAAGTCTCCTGTACACACATAGGATGTTGGGCAGAGTTAGGACTTGTGTTCGTCAGTTAGATATGTTGGCCCAATTAGCAATATTTTAACCCTAAGTGGTGATGCAAGAAGATGAGTAATAGAGGTGGACGGCCCCATACTCGCAGTCATGTTGGTTCTATTCTAGTTAAAGTTCCAGCATCCACCCCAGCCACACCAGGGGAGTCTGGTAGTGATCTACGGCAAGGAATGGCCGAGATGCGAGGTATGTTAGTAGGATTGATGAGGGTGGTAGATACCCTAGTTACTAATTAGGTAAATAAACCACAAGTTCCCCAAGAAGTAGGAGATAGTAGAGGCGATAAGCTAGCCATTCCAATAGCTCCAGTTGTGGAGATAAATATAAGGAGTCAGCTATTAAAGGATTTCATGGCATTTCGACCGTCAGCATTCCATGGAGGCACAGATGCAGCAGCGGTTGAGAATTGGATGTTATCGATTGTACAAATGATCGTCGAGTGTGACTTAGCACATTTTTATGCAGAGGTGATGCCGAGAGATGATGGAAGACCACCCGCCAGAGGTTGGTAATCAAGAACCCACATGGGTCGAACTTTAGCAAGTATTCAATGACGCTTATTGCCTAATATGGGTTAAGGACCAAAATTTTTTTGAGTTTAATGACTTGGTGTAAGGTACCAAGACTGTGGCCCAATGTGAAGCAGAGTTTATAGCCTTATCTAGATAGGCCTCAGAGTTGGTGTCCACTAAAGCAAAGAAGGTTGCTAAATTTTGGAGAGAATTACGTGCTGATATTTGCCACGCTTTTGGAGGAGCTCAGAGTGTGGATTATACCACAGTAATGAGTGGAAGATGGCACAAGTGGCCAAGAAGGGAGCGGGTACATGATAAGAAGCTATTTGGGAGACTTAGAAATTCTTGATGTTAGGGATTTTGGTTTGATCCTTGGCATGGATTGGTTGTCATGGCATTATGCAAGAGTTGACCATCAACAGAAGATTATTGACTTTGATCTAGCTCAACAGCCAGTTCAGATATATAAAGGAATCAAGCCTATGGCTACGATTCCTATGATCTTAGTGATGAAAGTAGAGAAGTTGATGCGTGATGGATGTAAAATTTACCTAGTTTTTGTTACCTCAGATGAGGGAAGCAAGAGGAAGTTATCCGAGATGCCAGTAGTACGAGATTTCTTAGATGTTTTCCTTAATGAATTACCAGGATTACCTCCTCGAAGAGGAGCAGAGTTTTCTATTGAGTTATTGCATGGTACACAGCCTATTTCTAAGGCTCCATATCGAATGGCACCTGATAAGCTAAAGAAGTTGAAAGCCCAGTTAGAGGAATTAATAGAAAATGGTTTTATCCAATCCAGTTCATCCCTATGGGACGCACCAGTATTGTTCATGACAAAGAAAGATGGATCTTTGAGATTGTGCATATATTATCGCTAGTTGAATCAAGTGACAATGAAGAACAAGTATCCTTCACCTCTAGTGGATGACTTACATATTAGATCAGTTGCGAGGAGCTAAGGTATTCTCGAAGATAGATTTGAGATTGAAATACCACTAGGTGCGAGTTAGAGATGATGATATTCAAAAGACTGCTTTCAGGACTCTTTATGGACACTGTGAGTTTATGGTGATGCCATTTGGGTTAATGAATGCTCTAGTTGTTTTTATGGATTTGATGAATCAAGTTCTACATGAGTACCTAGATTGCTTCATTATTGTCTTCATAGATGATATTCTAGTTTACTCACCTAATGTGGAGAAGCATACAGAGTATTTTACTTTGGTACTATAGAGGCTCAGAGAAGAGTAACTGTACGCCAAGTTCAGTAAGTGTGAGTTTTGGTTCACTCCGATTGGATTTCTAGGTCATGTGGTGTCTGGAGATGGTACTTTAGTGGATCCAGACAAGACTAAAGCAGTTATGGAGTTGGCCAAGGCCGATGATAGTGACAAAGATACGTAGTTTTATGGGTCTTGCTGGCTATTATAGGTGATTCATTGAGGGATTTGCTTGTTTATCTTCCCCTATGACTAAGCTAACAAGAAAAGAGAGAAGTTTGAATAGAATGACCCATGGGAACGTGCTTTCCAAGAATTGAAGCAGAAGTTGACTACTGCACCAGTGTTAGCTATATCAAAAAGTGGAGAGAAATATTCCATTTACAGCGATACATCCCATTCAAGTTTGGGTTGCGTATTGATGCAAGAGGGTCGAGTTAATGCTTATGCATCCAGACAATTGAAGAAACATGAGGTGAATTACCCCACTCATGATTTGGAGTTAGCAATGGTAGTATTTGCAATGAAGATATGGCGACACTATTTATATGGTGAGAAGGTTGAGATTTATACAGATCATAAGAGTTTACATTATCTTCTATCACAGAAATAATTGAACATGAGGTAAAGATGTTGGGTTGAGTTATTTAAAGACTTCAACTGTGAGATTCTATATCATCTAGGAAGGGTTAATGTAGTAACCGATGCTTTGAGTAGGCAAAGAGCTTCTATGGCTACAATGATGGTTCAAGAATGAAAGTTATTGGAGCAATTAAGTGCTCTATCTATTTTAACCCCAGAAGATAGTACAGTGATGAGTTGCGCTTATATGAGGGTGCAACCCAAGTTATTTGATCTACTCAAGAACTAGCAATCAAAAGATGAGAAGTTGGCACAGATTTTAGTAGATAGCGAGAAATTTTCTCCTTTGGGATATACTCTATGGAGTGATAGTATACTCTTATTTCAGGGACGTATTTGTATACCCGATGATAAAAATCTTAAGTAAGAGATTTTGAATGAAGAAAGATGTAGCCAAATATATTTCACAGTGTTCAGTATGCCAACAAATTAAAGCGGAACATCAGAAACCCGTAGGTTATTACTTCCATTACCTATTCCAGAGTGGAAGTGGGATAATATTGCCATGGATTTTGTGATGGGTTTACCTAGGACTACTAAAGGCTATGATGTTATATGGGTGATTGCCGATCGCTTGACTAAATCAGCCCATTTTCTGCCTATTAAGAAGACTTATCCCTTGAGCAGATTTACAAGAATTTATATTGAGGAGATCGTGAAATTACACGATGTTCCATCTAACATTGTATTAGATCGAGATCCTTGTTTTACTTCTCATTTTTGGGGAGCTTTGCATGAGGCATTGGGATCTCAGTTGAAGTATAGTAAGACGTTTTATCCGCAGACAGATGGTCAGTCAGAGAGGACTATTAAGACTCTCGAGGACATGTTGAGAGCTTACGTTTTAGACTTCTAAGGTAGTTGGGATGAGCATCTACCGTTGGTGGAATTTGCCTACAATAATAGTTTACATTCAAGTATTAGAATATCCATATGAGGCTTTGTATGATCGACCATGTCGATCACCGATATGTTGGGAAGAGATTAGAGATAGGGCTTTATTAGGTCCTGAAATCATAAAGCAGAAGACAAAAAAGATCTGAGTGATCAAAGCTAGAATGAAAACAGCCCAAGACAGACAGAAGAGCTATGCAGACAAGCGGCGACAAGACCTCGAGTTTGAGGTAGACGACCATGTTTGGTTGAGAGTCATGCCTATTAAAGGTGTGTGAAGATTTGGCGTAATAAGGAAGCTTAGTCCCCGTTACATTGGTCCATTTGAGATTTTGAGACAGATATGGACTTTGGCATATGAGTTAGTTTTGCCACCTCAGTTGTCCATGAAGTATGTGCCAGATCCTCAGCATGAAATTGATTCCCAAAAATCTAATTGAACTCACATAATAGTTTAATTCAAGTTTTTAATTAAGTTAAATTATTCAATAACTTCCAATAATGAGTTTATATGCCAGAATATAACAAGTTAATCATGCCCATACCATAAATCATAATTCATAGAATCTTTGTATTCCAATATATAGATGAAGATCATATCATGTTCAGCATTATTTTATTATGACATGATCAGCATTATTTTATGAGATTATGTGCATACATTTTGGTATGAGCATTGAGCATGACTTTATATGGAGCATTACATATCGTGTTCTAGCATGTATGTGAGCATTGCATTTCTTTATACGCGCCAGGCGGCTTAGTCCGCGGGGATCCCATCAGTTTCAGCTCAGTTTATGAGTTGCCCGCCTGGTGGCCACCAGGGTGCTAGGGGCATATTGCTCACAATATGTGCTTACAATTTTTATGTATGCAGGATTCAGATCAGACATGTATGTATTATCAGATTACGTGGGCCTATGGGCCAAAGTTGCATACCTGCATTTAGTTTATAGTTTATGTGCATTACATTATTTATGAATGCAAACAGACAGTGATTATACTCAGTACAAGTTCAATAAGTATTTATCAGTATATAATACTTTTGACCATACCAGTTATAGTACTTTGGTCAAAAGTATTCTATACGCAATCCACACATTCGGAAAACAACAATCCATCGTCTTAATGTAGTTTAATACTTCAATTGATTTCTTGGTCTCTTTTGGCAAACATCTCACAACTTTTAGCTTAGAAAATAACTCTTGTCCATCAATATCTGAATCCGACTTATACCTCAAAAATTCTTATAACTTATCACACGATCTCTTCAAACAATCATAATCTGTAGAATATAATTTTTTCAAATCAAATATAAATACAAAAACATTTTCATATTCTTGAAGTTGTTCAAACCTACACTTAAGTGAAGAAAGATCTTGATCAACTACATATAAGAAATAATCAACTCTAAAAGATTCTTCAGCTGAATGTGTTATCTCATCATTAACATTTTCATCAAATTACTTTTTTCTATGAATAATACTTTTTTCTTGAAAAGCAGGTTCAATTTTCATTTGAGTAGCAATTTCTTTAGCAATAATCATCTCAGATTCAAATCTAGTTTCTCTATAGGTTTCAAAAAAAGAAATTTGTGCTTTCAAGTAACTTATAACAACATCAATGACCATATCCTTTGCAACATTTTTCTTACTCTATTTATAGCAGACAATATATTATACCAAATAACCATGCCAAATAAGAACTAAAAATCCATAATGTCATGTAATAGACTTTTAGCATCTCGAAATGCCTTAGGGTCATCACATATTTGAAAGTAAAGCAAGATCGCTACGGGGCAAACAGCGTAGTTCAAAAATTTTGAACCTTACCCCGATCCCGGCGATTGGATCAACGTCGAAATCAAATCATTCACAAACAAATAAATAAATCTAACCTTTAGATTATCGAGTCGTTCGCGGATTCGAGCCGTCCAAGCGTCCGGCCTCTAACTCGTGATACGCGGCACGCGTCCGTTGGCAAGGAGAGCGGAATAGGAGTGCTAGCTCCTTCTCCTTTGCGCGGCTTGTGTATGGACGGTAAAAGAACACCCACGTTTCAAATCGATGCCAAAAGAAACGGGGAAGAGTGAACGGCAATGCGTTTTTCAACTCTTGAAAAACGACACCAAAAATCACCACTATAATGGGCAACCTATAAAAGGATATTTATAATGAAATATCCTAGGGTTTCTAAAACCCTAATGGATTGGGCTAGCCCATTAATTCTAATTTAATTAGAATCATAAGTGGGCTTATTCTAGTCCAACTAGAAATATAATTAAATGGCCCAATCCTTTTATAGGTTAAATAAAATATTATGGCCCAAATCTAATTCAAGCCCAAATATATTTTATTTAATATTTGGCCCAAATCTAATTTGGTCCAAATATAATATTTAATATTTGGCCCAAATCTAATTTAGTCCAAATATAATATTTATTTTAATATTTGGCCCAAATCCAATTTAGTCCAAATATAATATTTAATTTAATATTTGGCCCAAATCTAATTTAGTCCAAATATTAACTTAAGCCCAAAAATATTTTATTTCCTATTTGCCACTCCAACAAATAGAAAATCATTAAATTAGAAACTCCTTCCTAATTTAATCAAATGCCATTTTTAGAAAACTCTTTCCATTATGACGACTCCTCGTCATATCGACGTCATTACGTCTATTGGTTCTTTTCCCGTGAGAACCTACGACGGCACAACTTCTTGCCGAAGTGTCCCACTTAACCATACGTCCACTCTCCTGGTTTAAGCCAGGGACCGTGCCTATTGCGTATGACTCATTAGGCTTCCGAATATGTTGGCAATGTGTAGGTACGAACACATAAGACAAGATTGGCCTCTAGCAAGGCGTCATGCCTACCCAATTATTCAGAAGGATTCATAATCCGCAAATAACCTTTCACGAGCATGGTTACCGTGTAATACGATCCTCTCGTCAATGCATCTTATGTGATCTCAAGTATGGCGATGTGTTGCTTGATAATGATCACATGAGTTTTCTTCGGTCTTTCGGATATCTTCACTTAATAGAAAGTGAATCAATAACTCCTTATTGATCTCTTTCACCATGGCCATGGATTTAAAGTGAATATCCACCGAAGGCGCCTTAGATACATCATCCTCTATCAAGGGATAGACGAGTCCCATCTTGGCTATGCACCCATCTCCATAAGCCTCATGATATACCCAACGATCGCCCACGTGCAGCCTTTGTCTAGGCCCATCGAAACGATGTCAAAGCATATCGGTCTTCTTATGAGATGACCGTGACAACCTCAGGTCCAAGGATTAGTTACACCCATCTCGTATGAGAATTCCATCAACATATAACCAAAATGGATTCTCGTGGCGAGTCATGTCCAGTGACACGTTCTCCAACATTGGTCACCTATGTACTTGTCTAGGCATCCCCATGCCTATGGGTGTGAGACCCCATTGCTATCACATAGCAAAAACATAGCACATACAAGTCTTACCGCAATTGTCAATGTCCATTCTTGACAATGCTACGACTTGGGACGTTTAATGATGTCTATAAACTGTGATGCATCATCTCACATCTTTATAGATTATTCACAGTATACATCATATGGACTTCTATCTAGTTTCATTTGGTTATTACAATAATAACAAGAAACTAATAGAATGACTTCTTGTGAATTTGAATAACTCCTTATTCAAATAATAACATGATTACAATTGTCAGTGTACAACATGCCCAATATGATTGGGTCTAGAGCACCTACACTAACAATATTTCCATCAAGTGAGTTAAAGTAACTTTTATTTGTGGAGTTTGAAATCTGATTGCTTTAATACTTTCAACTCAATTTTCCCAACATGTTTGTGATAGTGGCTTAAGTGTCAAGCCTTCCACATTATCTTTCAAAACTTTCCATCGTTTTGTAGATGATGAAAACAATATATATAAGCATTGCACAATTCCAAATAAAGATTTAGCCTTTATGCAGGAATTTACCATATCACATAGTGCAAGATTAAGACTATGACAACCACATGGAGTGTAAAAAGCCTTTGGATTTACTTCTAATACTCTTTTCTGCACACTTTTATGCTTTTCTTTCATATTAGAACCATTATCATAACCTTGACCTCTTAAGTCACCAATCTCAAGTTCAAGTGTTTGTAAAGCATTTATCAATTCATCAAACAATCCTTGCCCCGAAGTATCATCTATCTTAAGGAATCCTAAGAAAAACTCTTCTACCTTAACTGGACTTGCTAAGACATTTACACATCGTATGATTAGAGACATCTGTTCTTCATGACTTATATTTGTTGTACAGTCAAATATCACTGAAAAATATTTTGATTCTTTAACTGTTTTAAGATTTCACTTTTGATCTCACCTACTAACATGAGTATGAATTCATTTTGAATTTTATGGCTCAAATAATGATAGTGAATTTCCTTTTCTTTAATACGTCGAATGTGTTCTTTCATAATTGAATCAAACTCAGCAATCATTTCAATCAAAGCTAAAAAATTCCCATTATATTCTTCATATAATTTTTCATTACTTCCACGAAATGACAAATTATTCTTACTAAGAAAGCAAACAATTGAAATTATTCTCATAAAAACTTCTCTCTAGTGTTTTTTTATCTTTGTTAATTTGATCTTGCACAACTTTATCAATTGTTAAATTCTTTTGTAATCGTCTTTCCAATTCAAACCATTTTCTCATGTTATCCATGTGCCCATTATTTGTTTCATGGATTTTTAGTTTAGAATCAAGATTTTTCAATTACTTGTCCCTTCATTAGCTAATTGAATATAGTTTCGTTCTTATTTAAATAACTTGCAACAAAAATAAAATAGTTTATCTAATGAAACGGAGTAGATTAATCATTTTCTATCACTCCTTTCACCATTTGATAAATGACGAGTGTAATATGTAGAAGCAAAATGCCTATTTGCTGAATCTTTAGGAAAATCAACTACAGGACCTTTTTCTACCAACAAGTCTATAAAATTTTGATAAATTTTTTTTCCAATTATTTGGATCAGTTACATCCAAAGAGCAACCTAAGTATTCTGTATCAACATTTTTATGTTCTTGCTCATTTCTATTTTTAGTATCCCCTAATTCATGTTTGTAACACCCCAATTCCCGAGAGGGCATTACGTAACGTAAGATTCCGGGAATATAATTTTTTTTCCAAACAAGCAACAGAAATCCAACACAAACACCGTTCCCCGAAGATCCCGTTACACCTTCTCAATATATCAATTATGAACTATCAATAAACTAAGACAGGTTCATCAACTCAAATGCAGAAGCTAGATAGAAACCTTAACAGGTCATAATCGAAACCGAAACCACTTTATTTATAATATAAAGTTGCACCAACGCTTACATGATGTTCTCAAAATAAATAACATAACTAAAAGGACATAATATAAAACATCCTCTAATCACTGTCACTTCTCGACAATTTCTTTTCCCTTCGTACCGCTGCCTTCACCTGGAACGTTTGAATATTCCAGGGACATAGTCCAAATTAGATGCTGAATCATCTAAGTAAGAGTTCAAAATCAGATTTTTTATGAATGAATGCAAAACATGAAATAAACCAATACACCAGATAAGCCCTAGCCCAAGAGAATCCCACGCGCTTAACCCTATCACGGAAAAAGAGCAAGCTCTCTAAAAGCTATGCCACCATACTGACTCGACGACGCGACGCGATTCTAGCTTAAATGGGACTGTCAACGCATCTCACCAGAATACGTTCCCACCTTAAGCATCCAGGAACCACCATACAATCCCAACTCCAAAACTTCACATGGACCACCTAGTCATCCTAGTGCAACTTCCCTGGCCAAACGACCTGGCACGGAAACCAAGGCGGCTATTCTGACATGCACACCAGCATCATATACCCCTATTATTCCATCATGCCCTTGGAGAATTACGGCTACACTATCCAGACAACATCCTAGGCTGACATCTCACATGAACAACACTGTATGGACCACCTAGTCGTCCTAGTGCAACTTCCCTGACCAAACGGTCTGGCACAAAAATCAAGGCGGCTATCCTGACATGCACACCAGCATCAGATACCCCTATTATTCCGTCACGCCCTTGGAAAATTATGGCTACACTATCCAAACAATATCCGAGGTTGACATTCCATACGTACACACAAAACTCAAGACAATGCCATATTTCACAATTCAATGCATTATATAAATAACATTTTATAAAATGCAATGCATCAGTTCAAAACGTTTAGGGATGAACCTCCCTCATAAAAACCAACCCTCACCGGTTACCATTTCAATGCACAAAACCATTTTGCATAAAATCACTACATGTTCAGATAGAACAAGAACAATAAATCAAGTTTTGGAGGCGAAGACTCACCTTGAATATAATTCAGAATGCCTCAAAATTCGCCCAACCTCAACTCCGGTGCCAAGCTTTTAAATACTAAATTTCGAGCCCCAACACGTTTCTCGAACTTCAAATAAATTTCTAAAATCTTTCAAACTTTGTATTATTTTTCTTCCTCTCATTTCTCTCGTTCTTCTCCTCCGTGCTTCGTGCGCCTTCATCTCCTTGCACCCAATGCCTATTTATACTCAACTTGTGTTTGGCCTCCAAGCATATATATTAATATTATATATAATACTTCATTTTCTATCACTCATATATCCATTTTATAATTGCATCATCTTTAGCCAAAGAGCTCCTTGGCCTTCACGATAGACTTTCCCCATTCTTATCTATACATATAATAATTACATTATATACATATTTTATCTTTCTTGGAGCTTGGCATTCACGCACACTTCACATACACTTCACACACATAAATAGATATATTATATTCAGGAATTTGGTCTTTACCCATTCCCTTGTATATTATATATGTATGTATATATTTATGGTAGATTCTTGCCCACCACGCACACACTCACAGACTCACTTACATATATATATATAATTTCTATAATATATTATGCATAATATATAATTTATTAAAATCATTATAAATTTCTCAATTAAATTATTAATCCCACTTTATGCATTGCCATTATAATTGTACTCTCAAATATTAATTTTATTTAAATTAAAATACCAAAATTTCAAAATTAATAACTCTAAATTATTCGATAAAGACATTTTGCCCTCCGGGCTCTCACGGGACCCTTGATTCATCTCAAAATCATTTCAGGGTTGATCCTAATGCAAAATCAGAGCTCCCTCAACGTTCCGTTGACTTTCTGGAATTCCCCTACGACGATTCGATTTTTCAGCCTGATTCACAGCTGTACCGAAAATTATTCCCAATCCAATTTCTTTCACCACTAAAAATCATAACTTAAATCACTTGTCGATACTATACCATTTTCCTTGGCTATCTAGGGTCCAAGGTACTCCCTTTGTCTAATTCGGTCGCCTAAAACTGTGATCGTGTATCCTATAGCCTCATTTTTTTAAAAATTCCACTTGTACCCTCTTCAAATATTATTTATAGCCTCAAATCATTCCCAACTATTACAATTTTATTCCTCTTTATCTACTACCAAATTATCACTCTTCATTTTCTATTGTAATACTAATATTTCTAGTGACAAACTTGTCTAAAACTCTTGCTTGAGATAGAATAAACTCTTGAGCTTTTTTTTGTTTTTTTCTCTTTTCATTTCTAGATAAATATTTTTTAGTAGACATAATAAATTAATTTAAATATAAAAATTAATACAATATCAAATTCAAATGTAATTGAGGAACAATCGAACCTAGATAAATCTGATAATTGAAATTTTGAATTAAAATTTGCCTGCAAAACAAAATATTAGAACACAAGAGATAGAATAAAAGATATGTTATATGTAGAGATTAGAGTAGAGATAAAACAAAAATTGTTATAAATGTGTATATATATATATTATATATATCTATAATATCTTCTTATTTTCAAACCCATTACCGGACCTCTGGTGCTAAACTGTTAGTGTGATGTGTGCTAAATGCTAATGCTGTGTATTGGCAGTATTGCTATTTGCTATGTCGCTCAATAGTCAATATCTGTGTTTGTGTGCTACTGTGCTTAATAAGAATTACCATACAAAAAGAAGAAAGAAGAAGACGAGAGGGATGCTAGATGCAGTCGCACGCATGCACTAGAGGCTGGAGCAATAACAAAATGGAAATGAAGACTTCTTTCTTGAGTGAAAATTTCATTTATTACATATATTATTATATAATATTATATATATATATAAGTGGCATTGGCAATGGTAGCCCGAGGAGAAGAAGGGGTGGTTTTCAAATTTCTTCCTACAAGCGCAATCATGCACTTTCAGCCTGTCGCATACATCAAATCAATTTATTATCTTCTTTTCATTAGTTTAATTTTTTTAATTTAAAATTAATTAAACATAAAATGAGCCCAAACTAATTTTAAATGGCCCCATGCCTACAAGGCCACCTAGCCCTATGCCAACAAGGCTAGGACCGGCCTTGGTAGGGGGGCCCAAGCCAAGTACCTTGGTTACCTACCCTCAGGGCTGGCCCTGGATGGAATTGAGGAGAACATGGAATGGATGGAGGAGGCAGAGACTTGGGCGACCACCAAAGGGAGTTAAGGAAATTAAGGAGCAAAGGCTGTGCGGCCCAAGAAGGGAATTAACGAAGGTTGTGCGGCGCAGGAAGGGGTGGTAGCAGATCCAACACCCAGATCTAAAACAGATCTGGGATAGAGAATTTATTTCTTCTTCCTTTTTATTTAATTAATTCTCTTATGCTCCCATTATTATTTTGGATTTTAATTAATTGCATCATGAACTAATTTTACTTAACTAAGGTTTGAGATAAGCTTGTTATGAATTAATGATTTTTATTGATTGGGCTTTCTTTCGTTATTTCAATTATTTATTACTTATTCTTAATGCGATTAAGTGATTTAATCATCATTTAATTGATTTTGTATTATGATTTGAGACTGAGAGGTGATTTTCATAGCAAGTTGAAGTAATAAATTTCATAAGATAGATAGTTGATAAGGGATTTGATACTTGAATCTTATAAGGGATAATGAATTGAAACTTAACTATGAATTTCAATTTATTATAACTATTGGGCAATAGGTTGATTGTTAATAAATTGAGATTTAATTAGATTAGTAAATCTTAGGAAAGAAGCTAACCAATTTCGATATTCACCTTATTGAATTGATGGAAACCCAATTGATTGAAAATTAAGACGAATTAATAAGTGGATTCGAAACACCCTCTATTTTATCTAAGTTAAGTTATTTTTTTTAGATTTGCGGTTAATTTTAGTTCTCATTTGTTTAATTTATTCAAATTCATCTTCATTTTATAGTCTAAATAATATTAAAGTTAATCCAATTTTGGTACTTAATCCAATCCTCGTGGGATTAACACTCTACTCATTCATTATATTACTTGCGCGATTCGTACGCTTGCGAATTAGTCTAACAGTAATTGATAGTATTTGTACAGTTTTCAGGAGAAAGTGGTTATGGGCGGTGAATGAATTGCGAGTGACAGATTGTCATCGTAGTGTCGTCGGCCACCATACATTGAATACACTCGGCGGCAGAAGAGGAGCAAGATTGATGTCATGGTGGACATGGAAGACGAAAACAAATCGCTGCCGGTAGAGGGTGAGAAGACAGTGCCACCCTTGGCATCAGCTAGGACAAGAGAGAATGTTCCTATTCCTAGCCCGGACAGTGTAAGGGGTATGGTGATGCAAATAACGGCTGAAGTAGCCGAGCATCACCTAGACCAATAGGGGGTCGATGATCTTAAGCCCCCTAAGGGCTACAATGACTACATACAATTGCAGAAAAACATCGAGTAAGTATAAAATGTCAAGAAAAATTTTAATTATTGTTATATTTACATTGGTAATACAATCTCAAGCTTATAATAATTATTGGTTATTGTAGGCGTGACACAGGTTACATTGTCCATCTATTACCTAGCGACTTGCGTTCAATATAGGATGTTAAAACCTGGATAGAGGGGACTCACATTGACAGCTACTTATGTTGCGTTCGACGACTAGGAGATACGTAGGCTCATACTATATATGATACGAAATACGCTATCATGACCACTATCCTATTTGTAAGTGTTAAACACAAATCTTAGGTTAAACCCTTTTTTTTTGTTGCATCTATATTTGGTCCATAGCAAATATAACATTTTCCTCCTCTCTAGGCACTTCTGAACAAGTGGTGGACTGAGAAATTCACAGGCAAGCGTGTTGTGCTTTTTGCTAAAGTAAAGGTCCTAGACGGAATATGTGATCATATTCATGGTGTTAGTGATGAGACTAGGCTTTGGTGAACAGTGGACTTAGTAAATGTTCACTTATTTTATTGATGGATTAACTTCCAACTAATGTATTCTCAAAATATACAGGTCTTGATCCCATGCAATCTGAGGAATAATTTCCATTGGGTCATAGCCATCATTTTCCTGAAAGAGGACAAGGTTGTTATGTACGACTCCGTGGCGACTAAGGACGAGAGTAGGAGGGCCAGGGCCAATAACATCAAGCCATTGGTGAAACTCCTACCCATTCTCCTAACTCGCAATGGATATTATGACCATATCTCCACAGCTGCCACTACACACAAAGAATGAGTGTTGGAGCAACTCGATCCCAGCATGGTGAACCTGCCTCAACAACCGAACGGGTACTAAATTAAAATAGAATATTCAATTTATTATTGAGTGAAATGTTTGTTGTTGTCATTTGAAGTTTGATAGAATTTGGTTATTTCTAATACAAGCACAGCTGCGGAGTGTACGTTATTAAGTACATCAATGACATCATGAGGTACACCGAGGATTAGTGGGTGACAAATCAGAGCCAGGATGAAATGCGTACCCTCCGCAGGAAGGTTGCCATGTATTTGTATAAACATAACAGAGTAGTTGATACTTGTCTGTATATGTAATTCATAATTTGTTCATATGTTTTTGTATAGGCATAACAATGTAGTTGGTATATGTAATTTGTTCATATGTAAAATGTATATTATGTTGATATGTAATCAATATATTTAGCAAGCTCTTGTCCAAAATGTTGATTTTTGTACACATGCCCGTGGAGGACTATACATGTACAAAATGATTTGTGATCTTGATTTGATTAACTTGCATTGGTGTATGACATATTTATTAACAAACATGAAGTTTGTTGTGCATTCTAGGCCCAATTTTGTTTGTTTCGGGCTGATTTGGCAGGTTAAACCATTTCCGGATTTAATGTCATTAAACCCGGAGGTATTAGACCCATAACGGTTTTAATAAGCCGTTTAAGCCCGATCAGGGTTTAACCAGCCTTTATATGCATAATATAGTATTAACCCGGTACGAGTTTTATAGGCCTATTAAGCCAGGTCAGTGTTTAACCCGTTTTTATACGTATAATATAGTATTCAACCCGGTATGGTTTAATAGGCCTATTAAGCCCGGTAAGGGTTTAACTCGCCTTTATATATTATATTTAATATAGTGAGTTTATATTTATTGCTAAGTGTTTTGACCAAAAATTATTCCACATAGTGTAAACAAATTGATAAAGAATTTATATATATAGAGAGAGTGTGTGTGCAAACTTTTGCTGAAAATTTATCTCTTGCTAACCCTTAAATCTGTTGCATTTGATTTGAACATTATTTGAACTCACTTTTATTTATTTATTTATAATGTTTTTGGGTGGGGAGCTCAAAATGATAATAAATTAATATTTTATGCAATAATGTAAAATATTACTTAATATAATTATATTTTAAAATAAATATTAATTTGATGCAATATAGTAAAATATTTTATTATTTTCATAAATTTCTTTATTTTGATTTAATAACTAATTCGATGTTTCAACCAAAAAAAAAAAAAAATCAAATGGAAAAGTCGATTGCAAATTCGGTCCGTAATTACTAACTGAGGTATTTCAGTGGCAAAGTTGGTTAGAAATCCACCAACCGAACATTGTCACAAAATTTGTGGTCAAAATTAGTTGCACAATTAGTGACAACAATTTCTGTTGCTGAATCGGTTAAAAAAGAAAAATGGTTGTAAATTTTGTGGTCAAAATCGGTCTCATAATTACTGATTGAAGTGTACATCGCAAAATCGGTCCAAAAATAATTTGGTCGCCAATTTTAAAAATCAGTTGTTAATCCGTCGCTAAGTACCGATTGATTAAGTCGATTGCAAAAAATCGGTTGCAAAATCTCGTTTTTCTGGTAGTGACAACCATCAAGTGCTAACTTAAATGGTATGAAGTTACATTATTGTGTTAAGAGTCCCTAGGCCTAGCTCCTTCATTCTTCATTTAGGTTCCAATGTGGTTCTTTACTATGGGTATGGGCGAGTTTAAGAGATAAAAAGGACTTATGATGCAGCCATGGAACCCTATTATTAGGGTTTTTCTTTGGGTGTTCTTGACCCTATTAAGGTCAATCTAGGCTCAAGTTAACCCTTTGTTATTAAAAACACCAAAAAAGAAAAACACACACACACAAATATAATTAAATTCGATTTCAAAAAACTTGCATCTACCATCAATGTCCCCAGAGATATATCAACACTTTGCCTTGCAACCCAGTATGTTACATAAACCATTTATTTACAATCACATTTGAATCAACATCTAAATCCTCAAATTCTAATCACCAACATCATGATCAGCAGCACAAAACTCTTCAAAATGAAAAGCAAGTGGCACAAAAGAGAATTTCATTCCCAACATCATGTCTCTTGCTTAAGAAAACATATGCCTAACAAAGCCATGAGAGGTATGGGCACTGAAGGTCTAGTATCACTTTCCAGCATGAGCCTGCAGGTATCAAAAACCTTTGTTTCATCATAATAGGATCAGAAACAACCAGCCTTTCATGTGGGAAATATCGACAACTAGGATGATTTTGTCTAAACAAAAGTACAAGAATTCAAATGGACTTCAGCATCATCTAGACCAATTATGCAACTATGCAAGGATGGAATATAGTAGATTATCTGCATCTGCCATCTTTAACATGTTAAAAAGTAACTACTGAATCTAGTATAACTAAGCACAGTTTGTCTCTATATATAAGCTTGATATATACAACAAAAGTTACATCAAGTACAAAGCATGTGCCTTGTTTTACATGATTCCGGTAACTAGAAAGTTCACTAAGTGGAAGCCTTGTGAGCGTGTGTGTCTATAAATACATGCTCCACTTGCGCTTCTTTCAAACGATACCCTGTTATTCTTTGAGAATCACCACTACCTATTCGATTTCAGAAACCTTAAATTCCTAAAGACACACAATTGGAAACATGTTCAGCCCAAAGAAGCTCACTACGATGGCTAGAAAGTGGGAGAAGGTTGCTTCCATGGGGAAGAAAAGAAGTGCTTTGCCAGTATTCGACAACAATGAGACTGCTGACACTTGCAAAAGATTTTTGATGCCTAATAAAGGCCATTTTGTTATCTACACTAGTGATCAAAAGCGTCTAGAAATTCCAGTATTGTATCTCGGAAATAAAATTTTCCGAGAGCTCCTCAAGATATCTGAAGATGAGTTTGGACTGCCCAAAGATGGACCAATCATATTTCCATGTGATGAGGTCTTGATTAAGTATATTGCATCGCTTCTTTCCATCAATGCAAGTTTTTGCTCGTCAGTGTGTTTCCATCAGGAAGCAAGCAGCCAACAACTGTTAGTTTATGGCTAATGAAATCATATGCACGCGTATTATGGATTCTAGCAACAATCCGCACACAAAAAATATATACATCCCATGTAATCAAGTTGTGCATGAACTGTACATTAAGAATAGTATATGCTACTCAGGCTTTCCTTCGCATCCAATTTATTGTCTTGGCGAAATTGAGTTTTTACTTTCCAGGCTTTCGGCAAAATTGAGTCTTTCCCTTGGATGCTAAACCGCTAATTTCTTGCTATATGTACATTTCATCACAGGCTGGTATGGGCAAACTAGATTTGGAAACCAAGGTAACTTACCTGGTAGTGAAAATAACTGCAGAATTAACTGTACAAGGGGTGGGGTGGGGTGGGGGGTGCCTTAATCACAGAGCTGTGAAATTTGTGGTGACGAAATGATCGCTCACAGTGAAGGAAAAAAAGAAAAAAAAAAAAAAGGCTAATGGTGCCTAACCCTCTGAAGTGTTTTTAGAGGTCAATATCACTTTTTCTTACAAGTTGTCCTAACATGATAGAGATGACAATTTTCAAGTAAATTAAAAATTCTGACATTTAATATGAAAATTTTAGGGCTTGACCCCAACTAAACAAAGCATTAGCAAAAATGAAGAAAAAAAATAGCAATCATTTCAAAGCTTCAGCCTGTATGTACTAAATAACATTTTTTCACACGGAAATTATTAGTAAATTTTGACCGTACAACATCAGGATGATTTATTTCTAAAATCTTAACAGAAGTAAAAATAAGGCCTTTAGCATAAACATTCAAAAATTCAAAGGAATCTTCACTGTCCTAAAAAAATTATCATCAAAAGATTTTTGACATTTCAGTTGCTACCAAAATTATGTTAACTAATTATTATATTCAACAAGGATAAGATCTATATCGTCCTTCTTGTCCTTGTCTTTAAAATGTTGACTAGAGAATATAGTACAGCTAAGCACATGGCTTGTCTTCATATGGTCTCATATACAACAAAAGCTTCTTTTGCTACTAAGCATACTTGTATTTACGTGACTCTAAGTAGAAGAAAGGTTCATTAATGTGAAGGTTACAAGTGTGTGAAAATATGTGTTTATATATATATATATATATATTATATACACTTGCATTGCCTTCTACAGACTCGAGATTACCATTTTAGTTTTCTAAGAAGCATCACCATTGTTTCTTCTTCTAAAGCATAAACTCTTACAGACAAAATAGAAAATCATGATCAGTCCAAATGAAGGTCGTGACAATGTCGAGGAATTGGGAGAAGGTGGCTTCTGTTGAGAAGATTAGAATTTCTTAGCAAAGATTTGACAACAAAGTGAATTCAGAAAATTGTAGGAAATTTGTAATGACCAATAAAAGCTTCTTTTTTTTCAAAAAAAAAAAAAAAATCTATACCAGTGACCAGAAGTGTCCACAAGTGCCACTTTTAGTGTGATACTATTATATGGCTTAAAAACAAAAGGCATAGGCATTGAAGATCTAGTATAAGTTTCAAACAATGAGACTGCAGGAATCAAAGAACTTTGTTTCATTACAGTAGGTCCTCCTGGAATCAGCATCCACTAGCCTTTCATGTGGGAAATATCGACAACCCAACCTGTACGACACTTGGAAGATTTTCTCCTAGCAAATACATAGGTCTTGCTCATATATAACCTTCCAGAAAATAAAATGGATCTTCAGCATCAAATGCAACTATGCAAGTATCATCTTGAGACACCGACTGGTTTGTCAGTAACTACTAAAATTATTGGAAAGTGTAAGTGCAACCAAGATACTATATATCCTGTCTCTGCCATCCTCAATTAACTAACCACTGAATCCAATATTACTAAGCACACATTTTTGTCTTTATATAAATTTCATATACAACAAAAGTTACATTAACTACAAAGCTATGTCTTGTTTTACATGATTCCAGGTAACTGAAAAGTCATTAACTGGAAAGTTACAAGCCTTATGAGTGCATGTTTTGGCCTATAAATATATGATAAACTTGCATTTCTTTCAAACAATATCTTCTTACATTTTGAGAATCATTATCACCTGTTCGCTTTCAGAAACCTTACTTTCCAAATATACACGGTAGGAAAAAAATGATCAGACCAAAGAAGTCACCACAATGCCTAGAAAGTGGGAGAAAGTTGCTTCCTTGGGGACAAAAAGAAGTGCTCTGCCAGTATTCAACAACAGCGTGACTGCTGACACTAGCAGAAAATGTTTGGTGGCAAATAAAGGCCATTTTGTTATCTACACTAGTGATCAAAAGCGTCTACAAATGCCACTACAGTATCTTGAAAATAAAATTTTCACAGCTCTCCTCAAACTATCTGAAGATGAGTTTGGATTGCCAAGAGATGGGCCAATCACATTGTCATGCGATGCAGTCTTCGTAATGTATGTTGCCTCACTCATACAACGGGGTATAAGTAAAGATCTAGAGGAAGCTTTGCTCCTTTCCATCAATACAAGTTTCTGTTTATCACTTTCTTCCCATCAGGAAGCAAGCAGCCAACAACTGCTAGTTTGTGGCTACTGAAACAAAATTGTAGAAGAAATCAATCTAATTCTTTGTATATTGAAAAACTGATACAAGGGCTTTCTTATAGACATACACTCTTGGACCCTAAAGACTCCTACTTCAATACTACTCCCTAATATCTCTCCTAATTTGTAGAAAGAGATCAGTTTACAAAATACAATAAAATAGAAAATAAGAAACTGAAAACTGATAATACATATGGATAAATACTAAGAGAAGATAGAGATAAAAGTCTTCCTTTGATAGGACTCTCAGGAATATGCTATTGCCAAAACTCTCCCTCAAGTTGGAGAATGTATATCACTCATCCCTAGCTTGGATACTAGGTCTTCAAACTGTGCGGTAGGCAATCCTTTTGTTAGAATATCAGCCACTTGACATCTTGATGGCACATATGAGATATTGAGGAGACCTGAATCAAGCTTTTCTTTGAGGAAATGACGATCAATCTCAATATATTTTATTCGGTCATGTTAGACCGGATTATGAGCTATATTGATCGCTGACTGGATATCACATAACAACTCAATGGGTCTCTGTACTGGAATTTTTAGATCTTCTAGTACTATTTGCAACCATAGAAGTTTGCATACTCCTAGAGCCATAGCTCGAAACTCAGCCCCTGCATTTGATTTGCTACAACTCCTTCCTTCTTGCTTCTCCAAGATACCAGATTACCCCCTAGGAACACACAATACCCAGTTGTGAATCTCCTATCAACTAGAGACCCCCCATAGTCAGCATCCACATATCCTTGAATCTTTAAAACATCTCCCGGGGTAAATAAGATTTCCTTACCTAGTGTAGCTTTAAGATAATTCAAAATCCTCCTTACTGCTTGCATATGTTCCGAGGAGGGATTATGCGTAAATTGACTTACAAGGCTCACTGCGAATGCTATATCAGGTGTAGTATGTGAAAGATAAATCAACTTACCCACCAGACATTGAAACCTCCCTTTATCTATCATCTCATCTTTGGTATTTGCTTGCAACTTTAGGTTCGGATCCACTAGTATCTAGATCCTTTTCCTCCTAGAAGCCCTATTTCTATAAGTAAGTCCATAATATACTTTCTTTGTGACAAGAATATGCCATCTTTTGAGTATGCAACCTCAATGCCCAAGAAATATTTCAGCACCCCAAATTCTTTAATTTCAAATTCTTTAGCTAAGTTCTGCTTTAAGATTACCTGTTCAGTAGTATCATTACCAGTAACCACAATATCATCCACATATACAAGTAAAACTGTCATCAAATCACCATGATACTTGATAAAGAGAGTATGATCACTTTGATAATATCCCATAGATAGCATAGCTTTAGAAAACTGGCTGAACCAAGCACGTGGAGATTGCTTTAGCCCATAGAGGGCCTTTTCAAGTCTACATACTCTTCCTCCCCTTTCTTGGTGAAAACTAGGAGGTAGTTCCATATATATCTCCTCCTCTAAATCCCCATGCAAAAATGCATTTTTCACATCAAATTGCTAGAGTTGCCACCCATGTATTGCTGCCAATGAAATAAGAACCCTAACAGAAGTCATCTTTGCGACCAGGGCAAAAGTTTCAAGGTAATCAATGCCATAGGATTGGGTGTAGCTCTTGGCAACCAACCTTGCCTTGTACCGGTCAAGAGTACCATCAACTTTGAATTTCACATTAAATATCCACCGGCAGCCAACCAGCTTAACACCTTTGGGTTTGGCCACGAGATCCCAAGTATGATTTTTGTTAAGTGCCCACATCTCCTCTAGCATAGCTTCTTTCCACTTAGGGTTCTTTAGAGCTTCTGCTACTGATGTTGGGATAACAATAGCATCCAATGAAGAGAGAAATCCTTGATGGCTAGATGATAGGCGATGATAGGATAAATAATTGGACATGGGATGTTGAGTACATGATCTAATTCCCTTCTGGAGAGCAATAGGGAGATCAAGGTCAGTAGGTTCGGGGCATGGACTGCACTTTGCTGGAGCATCATCTTCACTTGATGTAGGTTCCAGGGCTGGACAAGGGACTGATAATTTGATAGGCTACTGAGTAGAGATGTGCCGTCGTCTTTTGTAAACAAATGGAGAACCCTTGTATCGAATTGGAGATAGCTGGGAAATGACATGGGCTGGTTGATGGTCACTGCTAGACATTGGGAATAAAGGCTGGTTCGTTATGGATGGGCAGTGAAGTTCCAAAAGGCTGGTTTCTACCAAAGGAACAAAAGTTTCAGAGGCTGGATTTTCGCTAAAATTAGGCTCCCCCTGACTGCTGGTTTGAAAAGGGGAAAACTATGACTCATTTTCATGGAATGTAACATCTTTAGACACATAGAACTTCCTTAGGGTAGGACAGTAGCATTTGTAGCCCTTTTGAGTAGGAGAATAGCTTAGGAAGACACACCTATGAGCCCTTGGGTCAAACTTGTCCCGGTGGTTTTTAGGAATGTGAACAAAACACACACACACCCGAAGACTCTAAGTGGTAGTTGAGAATGCAAAGAAAAATCAAGATAGAAGGAGGCTAATTTTTGGAGAGGACTTTGATGTTTTAGGACCCTAGATGGCACTCTATTTATAACATAAGTTGCTGTTAGCATAGCCTCCCCCCAAAACTGTTTGGAGAAGGTGTCTCATCCTTCTCTCGGCCACTCCATTTTGTTGGGGGGTGTCCACACAAGATGATTCATAAATAATGCCTTCTTTTTGGAAAAATAGATGCAAGGGATTGTTAAAATAATCCTTTGCATTATCAATCTGGAATTATTGAATAGATGTGCCAAATTGAGTGAGAATCATTTTGTAGAAGTGTTGTAAAGTAGACCCAATGGCAGATTTGTCTTTTAAAAGGTACAGCCAACACATTCTAGTGCAATCATCAATGAAGGTGATGAACCACCTAACTCCCAAACAGTTTGAAATTTTAGATGGTCCCTAAACATCAGAATGGACTAAGAAGAATGGTTTAGAAGATAATTTATTGTTGATAGGGTAAGGCACTCGATGGTGCTTTGCTATGACACACACATCACATTGAAAATCACTAGGCTCTAGGTTTCTAAATAAACTAGGGAACATGTTCTTTAATAAAATGAAATGAGGATGGCCTAATCTAAGATGATGGAGCCAAATTGAGGAGAAATCAGTAGAGGTTTCAGTGGAATATGCCATCCCAAGCCTTCTTCTTTTTGTGTTAGGATTCTCCCCTTGCAAAATGTACAACCCATTATACTCTTTAGCCATACTAATCATCTTCCCCGTGTCCTTGGCTTGAAACTTACACAAATGAGAAGAAAAAACAGCATAGCAGTTTAGATCTTTGGTTAATTGATGAATAGAAATCAAATTGGTAGTCAAATTTGGGATATAAAGAGCATGATTGAGGGTTAAAGAAGGGTTGATGTGAATGGTACCTGTTCCGGTAATAGGGACTGATACACCATTTGCAATGGTGATTTGTTTGGCAGTGGTAAGGGGCTCATAGGTCTCAAAAAAATTGGCATTAAGTGTCATGTGATTCGTGGCGAGAATCAATGATCCACATGTTATCCCTATCAATTTTCGAAGCTGAAAAGGAACAATTGGTTAGAGATATACCTTGCCGATTAGTGGAGCATGAAGCTCCATCTTGGAAGGTTCTTAGGAAGGCTTTTAGTTTGTTGAGTTCTTCAGCATTTAACAGCTTTAGATCAGCCTCTGTTGGCTCTTTTAGCTCTACTTTTCCACCATTTTCTTCTGAATCCTTACTTGAGAGATAACTTTGAGATCTCATATTCTTAAATCCTCCAATCTTTTTCAACACAGCCTCCTTTCCATGTAATTTAAAACAAGTTTTCCTGGTATGCCGGGGCTTCTTGCAATGAGTACACCATTGTCCTTCTCGACTTGTATTCCTTGTTTGGGTGACTGATCTCCCAAACCTCATCCCATTTCCTTCTTTGTTTTTGATAAAGAGGGCTGATCCTTCAGGACTATAATCAATAAGCATCGCACTTCTTCTATTCTCCTCACTTTGAACGATGGCAAAAACCTCATTTAGGCTAGGAAGTTTGTCCTTACCTAGGACTTGTACCCGAACTTGATCAAACTCTTGATTCAAGCCAACTAGGAACTCTACAATTCGATCTCTCTCCACAATCTGATGAAGGGCAGCAGCATCTATTTTGCGCACCATTTTAATTGCTTGATACTGATTGAGTTCCAGCCATAAGCCTCTCATAATGTTATAGTATTCGGTCACTGTTAGTGGCCCTTGTTTAGTGGAGTTGATCTTTGTTTTTACCTCAAAGATCACTTATGCATCTCTAACCTTGGAAAAGGTTTGCTGGACAGTTTCTCACACTTCCTTGGCTGTGTTTAGGAATATATAGTTCCTACTTATGTCTAGATGCATTGTACTCCACAGCCATGATAGAATTCTTGAGTCTTCCACATCCCATGCTATGAAGGATGGATTTTCTTCTTTTGGTGGATCTGTTGTCAAATGACTTCCTTTGCTTTGGCCCTTAAGGAGAGTTTTGACTAGTTGAGCCCATTGAAGATAATTCCCACCATCTAATCAGTAGGATTGATGAAGAGTTGGCAATTCAACAACCATAGGAGTAAAGTCTACCGGATTTAGATCTTTGATTATGTTAGGAGAAGGAATGGAGGATGCAGGGTTTACCTCGAATGTCTCTATCATACTATCAAAGGCTTCCGAGATCACTCACTGATGGAAGAAGGAAAAAATCTGCAATGAAGGCAAGTGTAATGGAAGGAAGAAGCACTCAGCAACGAAATATTTTGACACCAAGGATGGGCTAGAGAGACGTTGGAGATCAGATTTGGAGCAGTCGGAAGCGAAAGGGCTACAGACGCTCTTTCATACGCCGACGCGTGGGGAGGTGTGTGGGGGCGCATGTGGACTTCGATGGAAGTGGTTCTCCAGTGGTCGACCGATCTGATGACGGCGAACCCAATAGTGGTGGCGGTGCTAGAAAGTGATGGCCGGACAGAGATGTTTCTACGTGAACAGTAACGGTGATGGTGAACAGTGACAGTGCAATGAAGGCACTTGAAGTTATGCAATGAAGGCACTAGGGTTTACTGTATCAGCCTATAAACGAGGCTCTGATACCATGTAGAAGAAATCAATCTAATTCTTCGTATATTGGAAAACTAATACAAGGGCTTTCTTATAGATATACACTCTTGGACACTAAAGACTCTTACTTCAATACTATTCCCTAATATCTCTCCTAATTTGTAGGAAGAGATCAATTTATAAAATACAATAAAATAGAAAATAAGAAATCGAAAACTGATAATACTTATGGATAAATACTAAGAGAAGATAGAGATAAAAGTCTCCATTTGATAGGACTCTCAGGAATCTGCTATCACCAACAAAAATGCATGTATATTCTTGATTCTAGCAACAGTCCACATACATAAGATACCTCCTGTGTAATTAAGTTGTGGATAAATTGTCCGTTAAGAATAGTAATTAAGATAATCCAGCAGAGTATGGAATTTATAGATGCTCATGCTAGTCTACACATGATTGCATTCCTGTCCAATTTATTGTCATGTTGAAATTGAGTTTTAACTTTGCAGACACCCAACAATCCCCGTGGTACATGTACATTTGATCACAGGCTGATATCTAACTCCAGTCTTAACTGGGAAGAGTCAAACAAGAACTAGATACCTAGATAATTTATTAAATAGTGAAAACAATTGCAGAATTAATTCTGGAAGTGGAGAACACCCTTAGATAATGACAGGAAAGCAAATATCTAATTTCATGGAAATTAAATGCATTGAAGTTGTGTACTGGACATCGAACATACAACTAGTCCACTTCAATTAATTCATATCAAGCATAGATATGGCCTTTCAGTCTTCCAAGAGCCAAAACTCCTTTCATCTCTTATCCAATAAAAATCTGCCCTCTTTCTTGTTTATGAATGGAAAAAAAAAAAAAAAGGATTCAGTTTTAATAATTTCTACTGAATGTGTACAACCAGTACATATCCATTTTGATCCTTTTTTAAGTGAAGAAACTGAAATATTAGCATTGCAGATCATGTATTCATGTTCAATGCAACCCAAGGTCTTCTCTATGAATGATGATTTTCACTTAGCAACTCATACTTATGCCCTGAATTTTCATCAACTGGATGGTCACAAATAATTGTATGCGTTGAGAGTAAAATAATAGTGTAAAAGATAAAGTTAACCATTTAGTTAACAACTTAACCTTTTAGATCAGATGGTAGTTAACAATTCAACATTGTATTTAAGCAAACAAATATCCTAAGTATAAACCTTACTGCAAACCCAATATTTAGATTGTTGCACACGGTTGGATTAGATATCAATGAAGCCTAGCCACACACTAGGGGGTGGTGTTAAGAGTAAAATAATAGTATAAAAGATAAAGTTAACTATTTATCTAACAACTTAAACTTTTAGATCAGATCAGATGGTGATTAGCAATTCAACTATGGAAAAACCGACATCAAGTAGCACAAGAAATGTCAACCTTGATATTGTCCACAGAAGCCATTTAAAGGACTAAAAGATTATTAGTAACAGAACCAACTGTCTTGGCATCTTCAGTGACAATGAGCATAGAGTGAAGGATTGACTGCCGTCAATCATCTCATTCTAAATGAAAATAAAAGATTAATTTGTTGGCATACAGCCATTTGATCACAAATTGACTTTTCATATCCCATCTCAACTTATTGAAAGCAAGCACAGATAATTTAGTTGAAGTAAATTTAAGGCTACATATAGAACAATACAAACCCAGCAAATTTATGGAGTAGATCACTGATCTACTAAATTTATGGTGACAAAATGATTGTAGAGGAAAAAAAAAGGCTAATGTTGCCCAACCCTCTGAAGTTCCCTTAGATGTCAACATCTCTAATTCTTATGAGTTGTCCTGATATCATAGTGGTGACAGTTTCCAAGTAAATTAAAAATTCTGACATTTAATATCAAAATTCATAGGTTTAGCTGGTATCTTTGCTGACTCTACCAAATTTATCTCCAAGCAACTCAGCAAAAGAGGACAAGAGATGTCAGCTATTACTTCAAATCCTACCAATTGACCGCAACAAAGAATGCATTGGAATGGAAGAGGGATAAAAAAAGAATCATTTCAAAGCATGGAATTGAGAAATTCTTTCACATGGAAATTATCAGCAATTTTGACAGTACGACATTAGGACAATTTGTGCCTAATGTCTTAACAAAGTACAAAAGGGTCAGGAAAAGTTAGTTGTTTCCTTTGATACTAAACTATTAACTTCTTGATATATGTATATTTGATCACATGCTAATGTCTTACTCTCATCTTAACTGGGAAGAGGCAAACTAAAATTGAATACCAAGATAATTTACTTGGCAGTGAAAATAAAACTTAATTAGTGAACTGTGAAATTTGTTGTGGCCAAATGATTGCTGGACAGGTGGTGTCTAACCCTCTAAAGTGCTCTTAGAGGTATCACTAGTGTTTTAAAAGGCAGCCGCTTAGGCGCGTAAACGCACTGACAGTTGTCACTAGCCACCGTGGACGGTGATTTTTGGCAATTAGAGGCAATCACCCGACACTTTTATCCCCATCGACCAATATATCTAAAATTCATAAATTTTTAAAAATCTAGCGTGGGCATTTAGAAAAAAAAAAATAATAAAAAAAAATATTAAATTATTATATATAATAAATTTTTTAAAAATCTAGGACTATACTGGACCTGCCAATCTAAGATATTAGATGGAATTTTTATTATATATTCTAATTGATTTGGGTTCATACAATTATTTGTGAGCAATGTTTTGATGGATTCAAGGGATCTATCATGGTGAAGAACTTGAATTCTGCTCATTATAGTGTACAAAATTACACTCTGTTTCACCATATATAATGACTTGGACATAAGGGCAAGTATAGAATGAGGATAGAGGATAAGGCTCTTTTGAAAATTTATTAAAAGAAGTAAATGGGTTAATTAAGGCCTATTACATCCCTAGGTCCCCTTGGGACTTCCTAGGGATTCAAGGATTTTTGCAACTGCTGGCACTCTTTAAGTCTAACGACAATGATTGCTATAGATCCAGTGATTTTGGACAGCATCATCCATAGTGTTCTGTGGTTTGGAGTTTCTGATATTTTCTATGTAGAAGACATTGTATGATAGCATCCAAGTTTTACTATCTATCTACCAAGAGGTTTACACAGTTCATGGTCACTTTGGCTAAACAGCTCCTAGATAACACCATTGGCTTATATGCGGCTATATTTTACATTGTCATTTACTGTGGGCACTAGTGTCACCATCTTGTTGATCAAAACATTGGCTAGGACACAAAATATTGTGTCATTGATTCCATGGAACACATTCAACTGCTCATTTTATTATCTATACATTCCAAATATGACCTATGAAATAAAGAGTTTGTTCATTTTTATGGGAAGTTCAAAGTTAAAACCACCATCAGTTGCCTCTTGGAATCTGCATAAAGTAAAAGGCTAACCACTAATTTGTAAAATATTAATATTAATTTTAAAGCAGGTCGACTGAACAACTAAACATTTTGTAATTTTAGTGCTCTTCAACAACATCAAGTTAAAAGAGTAAGAACATGCAAAATTCTTTTGTTGCATGGTGTAGTCGATCTAATATATGTGTGCGTGTGTGTGTGTGTGAAAAGAAAAAGTTGGTTCACTAAAAATGGAGACAAGATGAACAAAACATGTACATCACTACATTGAGACTACAAATTTCTGTAATCTTTCTATCAAGAAGCCCGTGTTCCAGGTAGAAGCACTAATGATAATTCCATTTTGATCCAAGAATTTGTTCATTATATGAAGAGGGAAAAAAGGCAATGGAGGTCTTATCTTATGGCATTAAAGCAGTTGAGGTTCCTTGATAAGTTCATTGGCTTCGTCGATAACTCGAAACTACCTCCTTTTCAATTCTTATCAATGGGGCTCCTTGAGGTCGAATTATTCCCCCGAGGGTGGGCTCGGACAAGAATTCCCTCTTCCCATTTCAATTTATCATAGCAAATGAGAATATGTCAAGAATTCTCACTAACACAGCTGAGGTGAAGAAATAGCAAGCGATCAAGTTAGCCTGAGATACCAGCCCCATTACCACCTTATGTTTGGGAATGACCTGCTTCTTTTTAGCAAAGCAGATAGATCAAATCCTAGACTTCACTTGTGTTTGTATCAATACAGGAGATTGTCAGGCCAAGAAGCCAACGATGGAAACAAACAACTATCTTCTGCATCTCAGGCCTTATGTACATACAGATGACCAGGCCATGCATATTGTCGAGCTTGCCAATTGACACTTCCAACTGCCATAGTGATATGATCACCCCCTATTGTGGAAGGGTTACATGAACACATGCTGAAGCATCCACTACCATTCGTAGGCATGACCATGACACATGAGCCATATTGTATCACAGGTAACTAACCAACCGCCTAGGTCAAGGCAACTGCCTTGGAATTGCATGTAATTTCTTATAATGCTAATTGAACTCCCTATAAGTACCCTTACGACTATGCTACCTAGCCAGGGCATTGTTGTCAAGTCTTTGGATTGAGACTTGAATTTTCAAAGTAAAAGAGAATAGGGAGAGAGAGAGAAAAGGAGGGAAAGAGAGATAGAATTTGAAGGGAGAATTAAGAGAAAGAGATTGGGGAGAAATAATTCAATGTTATTGTCGTGAATGAATTCCCATCCTCATGCATATAAGCCTTTTATAAGCCATGCATAGGTGGTTACAGTCTTCACCACGTGAGGTTTGATAGTCCTCACACTACCACCAGATCAGTTAGTTACACGACTACTTGCAAAAGTTTAAAAAATTACAAATGAGACCCTTAGGTTGTGACAATTGCCTGCTGGATGGCCCGTTAACATTCTAAATTCACAGTTCATCAACAACGTTACATTCACGTAGGAGGAATTTTGCATGGGTTCTACATACACATGCGTATGGTTTCAGTATGTATAAATGTTGGCTGTGAAGCACACAATGACACCGTTTTTCACTTAAGGACTCGGGCAGGAGGGTCAACTGCAACCATTGCCACGTGGCAGTGGAGGGCAGCTTGGCAACCGCCCGGGCGTCTTTCATCTCAATCGTGCTTCTTGTCTCGTCCTTGTGCAATCTGGACCGTCGATGCTGCCTTTTATCTGGTGCAATCCAAGCCCTTCAAATGCATCGTGCGACCCCTATTTATTTACTGTGCATCGGGATGTATAATTGACATATTCGAGAGAGAGAGAGAGAGAGAGAGAGAGTAGTCGCTTAGGGCTTGAAGGGGTCTTTCTCATTCTTGATTCAAACTCTCTTCGGCTCCTTCTAGTCTTCTCTCTGGTTCGAATAGGGTAAGTCTCTAATCTATTTCTTGTTATGATTTTGAGGCATTTTTGATAGAGAACCAGTCTCTGTAAATAAGAGTGATTGTGAGGCTTGTATTTAATGTGTTTGTAAACCCTATTTTAACTCCAATAGTGCAGTGAGCTCTCCTTTACCGGAGCTCAATGTGGACGTAGCCATTTCGGGTGAATCACGGTAAATCTCTCGTGTTGGTTCTGCTTTCCATTTTATTCGTATTTGTTTGCGGTGTATGTTGGCTTTCGATTTTGATTCTATTGAATGTTAGAAAAGGTATTTTCAATAATTCAAAGTGTGTGTATGTGTTTGGGTTGCTCTCTATTTGCGCAACAAGTGGTATCAAATCCATTTCTTTGATACGCACTGTGTGAGTCCTTAATTATTTTCTAATCCACTCAGAGTCGGTTTAGGGTTGTTAGTCACCTGGTTAATCATATTTTTGAGCCTCTAGGGTTTTCTGAAAAGTCACGGTCAGTGGGTGTTTACTGTGTGTCTTTGTCAGTGTCTAGGGTTTCATTAGGATACCTTCGTGCAAGGCGAAGATGACAACAACCCAATTTGAAATTTGAACATTTGATGGAAAGGGGGATTTCGGAAGTTGGAAAAAGAAGATGAGAGTATTACTCTCTCATCACAAAGTGCTTATTGCACTTGAACCGGATAACAAGAAATGGTCCACTGAGCAATCAGCCAGGACCGATAAGATAAGGGATGAGGCATTCAACCTGATATTTCTCCATTTGGGGGATATTGTTATTAGAAAGGTAGACGGTATGACTAACCCCTTTGATTTATGGAATGGGCTTGAATCTTTGTATGCTGTTGTTTCTACTACTAACTTAGTTTATTTGAAAGGTATGTTATTCAATTTTAAAATGAATGCATCGAAATCTATAGATGATAATATAGATGAATTTACTAAACTCACAGTAATGTTAAGAGGGACTGACCAAGCCTTAGGTGATACTAGCAAGGCAATGATATTATTAAACTCATTACCCGATGATTATAATGTAGTTAAACATGCTTTACAGTACACTGGTATTGTACCTACATTAGAACTTGTAATTTCTGGTATCAAGGCTAGGGAATTAGAACTTCGCACTTATAAAAAACCGGGTAACAACTTATTTGTAAAGGGAAAATTTGAAAAGGGTCAGAGTAGTCCTAACAATAATCAAAATGGGGGTACAGGTAGGGTTGGCAATGGTTCGGTTTGGTTTCGGTTTTTGCCAAAACCATAACCAAACCAAACTTAAATTAGTAAAACCAAAACCAAACCATTACCCATTTGGTTTTAAAAATTTAAAACCATAACCAAACCATTCGGTTTCGGTTTAACCATGGTTTTTTTATTTTAATCCATACCAAAAAACAAAGACAAATAGTATTCATAAATTTTTTTGATAATTTCACAACAAACAAAGATAAATTCTAATAAAGTTACTTTATTCTTGCATAAAGTTATAAAACTTCTTGAATAGAAAATCACATCTCCAAACCTACAATTGTTAAGATCAAAAAATTAATATTTGCATAATTAAATTATAATTTAAGCTAAAAAAATTTAGTTATAAAAGTTAATACCTTCATCAACAATATTAATATCTTCTTCGTAAATTGATTGCAAAGGGATTGTTTATCTTTTGGTTCTCATCAAATGCACATGCACGAAGCATACTCTTTTAGTAATATGAGAAAGTATGGGCAAAGGGCAGTTGGTAATTTAATGAATTGTCCTAGATTCCTAGCATAATCTCATACAAAGCTCTACTGTAGTAAATAATTTGGGTCTCATTACCAAAAGAGTATGGGTATTCCCTACAAATTTAGGGATTGTTCAATTTGGGGATTGAACCCAAGTTTGTCATTTGGAACGAAAAGAGTCGCATAATAATGAAATGAAATTCTATGATTATGATTCTCCTAGTAGTTTTTTAGCTGTCAATCAAGAGAATCAAAGAACTAAAAGAAGATAGACCATACCAAGCAAGGGCGGGTGAAGCCGATTGGCTGAGCAAGTGGACAAGCAAGAGAGAGGCAGAGAGCGAGGGCGAGCGCTAGCGGACGAGGAAGAGAGATCGAGGGTAAGCGAAAGCAAGAGGGACCGAGCCCTAGCGAGAGCAAGAGAGATCCAGCGAGGGCTAGCAAGAGCAAGAGAGATGCAGAGAGCGTGGTCGAGCGTGCACGGACGAGCAAGAGAAAGGAGGCAGCGAGGGTGAGAGAGATTGAGGGCGAGCAAAAGTAAGAGGGGCTGAGCCCTAGAGAGAGCAAGAGAGATCCAGCGAGGGCAAGCGAGAGCAAGAGCAAGAGAGATGCAGAGAGTGAGGGCGGGGGCGCGTGGATGGGTGAGAGGCAGCAAAGGTGAGCGAGAGCAAGGTTGAGAGATGAAGGAGAAGATGAGGGGATAAGGGTTTGCAAGCAAGGCAATTGGGCTAGGGTGGGCTAGGCTCGAGTGAGCTCAGGTGGGCTGGGATGTATATAAAATATTATATATATATATTCGGTTTGGTTCGGTAACCCACCATTCGATTCGGATTTTGGTTTGGTTTTAGTGAAAACCATACCCATTGAAACAGTGTTCGATTTTTCCCCAAACCAAACCATTACCCAGTCAAACAATTTTTAACCGCGTTGACCGATTTGGTTTCGGTTCAGTTCCCCATGGTTTCGGTTGCAATTGCCATCCCTAGGTACAGGGCATAAGGGAAAACAAAATGGAAAGAAGAGAAAACAAAAACAATCTAAATAGAAATGCTACCATTGTGGAAAAGAGGGCCATATCAAAAAATACTGTTATGATTTCATTAAGAAATAGAAATAGAGTGGGAATGTGACTGTAGTTGCCAGTAACTCAAATTCCTTAGCTGAAGTTTTAAATATCTCTTGTACATCTACTGTAAATGAATGGATTATGGATTCTGGATGCTCTTTTCACAAGTGTCCAAATATAGATTGGTTTCAAAACTTTAGCACTAAAGAAACTGGCACTGTTTTTATGGAAAATAATCATTCATGCAAAATTAAAGGTATAGGTGACATCTCTCTAAAACTACATGATAAAAAAATTAGAATGTTAACTGATGTGAGATATGTACCTGGACTAAAACGAAACTTGATTTCTCTTGGCACCTTAGATGAATTAGGGTTTTCATATAAAGTTGAAAATGGTTTTCTGCATGTGTTTAAGAATGATGACCTTATTTTCTCTGGAACAAAGAAACATGGTTTATATGTGTTGAATGGTTACTGTCATATTCCATCTGCATGCATGGTTAAATCTGATAGAACAGATTTGTGGCACTTGAGACTTGGCCATATGAGCCAGAAAGGACTACAGGCATTATCCAACTAAGGGTACCTTCGTCCAGTGTCTGCAGATGCCTTAGGCTTTAGTGAGCCATGTACCCTAGGCAAGCAACACAGGCTGAGCTTCCCAAAGGGAACTCACCTAGCGAAGGTATGCCTAGAGTATCTGCACGCAGACCTTTGGGGTCCCTCCCAAGTTCCTTCACACGGCGGTAACAGGTACTTCTTGTCCATAATTGATGATTTTTCTAGGAAGGTATGGATATTTTTAATGAAATCTAAGGATCAAAGTCTAGAAAAATTTAGATCATGGAAAATTTTGATTGAAAACCAAACTGATAGAAAGATCAAAACTCTAAGAACTGATAATGGATTGAAATTTTGTAATAGAGACTTTGATAAATTGTTTAAAACTCATAGTATCCTTAGGCATAGAACAGTAAGAAACACCCCTCAGCAAAATGGGGTTGCTGAGAGGATGAACAGAACCCTCTTAGAAAATGTTAGATGCCTTTTGTTTACTATTGGAATGCCTAAAACTTTTTGGGGAGAAGCCCTGTCTACAGCTGCTCGCCTAGTGAATAAGAGCCCCTCTATTGTTATAAGTTTTGAGTGTCCTAAAGAGTAATGGACTGGGAGAAAACTGAACTTAGACTACCTAAGAGTGTTTGGTTGTGAGGCCTATGCCCATCAATAAGTTGGAAAGTTAGACTCCAGGGCTATTAAATGTGTTTTTGTGGGATATCAAGAGGGAACCAAGGGTATAGATTATGGGACAGAACTTCAGGTGGAGTTAAAATCATTATTAGCCGAGATGTAAAATTTAATGAATCAAATTTCCCATGCAAATTAGACAATAATGAAGATAACTCAACACCTAGCAACCCTAGTGAGATTGTATTAGGTGCCAGCACCCAAATTGAGGTGGAGTAACAGGACTCTTTTGCTATTCCACCCCCAAATGACCCTCACCCTCTTGATGAGCCCTTAGACCAAGAAGAAACCTCTGATCAAGAAAGTAATCATGAGGCTCAACCAGATGACTCGGAAGTTGAGGAGTATGACTCTCTTCAACAAGACTTAAGTAATTATCAACTCACCAGAGACCGAGTAAGGAGGTCAATCAGGTCCCTTGTTAGATATGCATATTAAGACCTGGTATTATGTGCTTTAGTTGCTAGAATGGAAATGAGTAGTGAGCCTACCTGCTATGAGGAGGCTGTCAGCTCCCATGACAGCATTAAGTGGAAACAGGTTATGGATGATGAAATGACCTTTTTAAAGGTCAATGAGACTTGGAAACTAGTTCCAAGACCTGATAAGCAGAAGTTAATTAAATGTAAATGGTTGTTTAAGCATAAAGAAGGGATGTCTCCATCTAATCCTCTAAGATTTAAAGCAAGACTTGTAGCTAAAGGTTTTTCACAAAGAGAAGGAATAAACTACACTGAAATCTTTTCACCAGTAATTAAATTCAAAACCATACGTATGATGCTTGTTGTTGTAGTGCAATTTGACTTAGAACTTGAACAAATAGATGTCAAAACTGCCTTTTTACATGGAGACATAGATGAGATAATCTACATGGAACATCCTGCTGGGTACATTGATAAAAATCATCCTGATCATGTCTGCTTACTCAAAAAATCATTGTATGGATTAAAACAATCTTCTAGGCAATGGTATAAAAAGTTTGATAATTTTGCTATTGAGATTGGTTTTAATCGAAGTAAATATGATAGTTGCTTTTACTACATACTATCAGATGCCCCTATTTATCTTTTACTGTATGTTGATGATATCTTGATTATTAGCAAGTCCAAGTCAAAGATCTGAGTTAAAGTCACTTTTAAACACTAACTTTGACATGAAAGACTTAGGACTAGCTAAGAAAATCCTAAGGATGATAGTAGAAAGAGATAGAAGTAAAAGAAAACTAAAAATACACCAACATGATTACCTTCTTAAAACGGTTCAAAAATTTGGTATGGCTGAGTGTAAAACTGTCAGTGTTCCCTTAGCTGGACATTTTATGTTGTCTAAAACTCAGTGTCCATCATCTGAATCAGAATCTCTCAAAATGGAAAATATACCATATGCAAATGTAATAGGGACCATAATGTATTCCATGATAAGCACTAGGCCAGACCTAGCATATTCAATATTCCTACTAAGTAGGTTTATGTCCAATCCTGGAAAAATTCACTGGAAAGCTTTAAAATATGTATTAAAATACATTAATGGTTCATTACATGTTGGCTTAAACTTTGAGAAAAGAAATGACACACTTGACCTAGTAGGATATGTAGATTCAAATTTTGCAGGAGATAGGGACTCCCGTAAGTTCACCACAACATATTTCTTCACATTGGGTGGCAACTACTTTAGCTGGAAGTCTCAGTTGCAGCCTTTGGTTGCTCTGTCTTCCACTGAAGCTGAGTATGTGGCGGTCACTAATGCTTTCAAGGAAGCTATCTAGCTTCAAGGTCTCTTGAGGGAAATCAATCTTCTACAAGGTAAGGTCAAGGTATTCTCTGATAGCCATAGTGCAATTCACTTATGTAAGAATCATGTTTATCATGAAAGAACTAAACATATTGATGTGAAGTTTCATTTTGTGAGAAATCTAGTAAGTAATGGAACTGTTGTAATCCTCAAAGTATCTACAGAGGATAATCCAGCTGATATTGGGACAAAGGTAGTAACTGTTGCTAAGTTCAAGCATTGCTTAGGCTTACTGAATGTTGAAGTTGGTTAATCCAAACCAACCAGAGCAATGAAGGTAAGGATAGAACTTTGCTGCACTTATTGGTGTTTGATCCCTTGTATCGTTGATGCTTCAAGGTGGAGATTGTTGGTTGTGAAGCACACAACGACACCGTTTTTCACTTAAGGACCCGGGCATGAGGGTCAGCTGCAACCATTGCCACGTGGCAGTGGAGGGCAGCTTGGCAACCGCCTGGGCATCCTTCATCTCGATCGTGCTTCTTGTCTCGTCCTTGTGCAATCTAGACTGTCGATGCTACCTTTTATCTGGTGCAATCCAAGCCCTTCAAATACATCGTGCGACCCCTATTTATTTACTGTGCATCGGGATGTGTAATTGACAGATTCGAGAGAGAGAGAGAGAGAGAGAAAGAGAGAGAGTGTGTGTGCGTAGTCGCTTAAGGCTTGAAGGGGTCTTTCTCATTCTTGATTCAGACTCTCTTCGGCTCCTTCTGGTCTTCTCTTTGGTTCGAATAGGGTAAGTCTTTGATCTATTTCTTGTTATGATTTTGAGGCATTTTTGATAGAGAACCAGTCTCTAAAAATAAGAGTAATTGTGAGGCTTGTATTTAGTGTGTTTGTAAACCCTATTTTAACTCCGATAGTGTAGTGAGCTCTCCTTTACCGGAGCTCAACGTGGACTTAGCCCTTTCAGGTGAACCACGGTAAATCTCTCCTGTTGATTCTGCTTTCCATTTTATTCGTATTTGTTTGCGGTGTATGTTAGCTTTCGATTTTGACTCTATTGAATGTTAGAAAAGGTATTTTCAATGATTCAATGTATGTGTATGTGTTTGGATTGCTCTCTGCTTGCGCAACAATAAACTACACCATGTTGAACGAATGAAGTAATGTATGCATGGCAGTGTTAATAGACCATCTCTTGGCAGATGATGCTCTTTTCTGGATACTGTAGTGGAACTTCTAGAAAAGTAGATAACAATCGCTAAAGAGAAATTAAAAAGGGCTAGCATTAATACTTGTTCGATTTTCATTTCGACAACAGAAATTTCACAACAGACTCATCCTTGTCTGGTCTCATGATGTTGGTTCCATATTCTTTGATTTGAGGTAGTAATTTTTCATTCAAAAGCAACACAATTTCTTTTCCCTACCAACCATATATGATTATTAATAGGCGTAGAATTTTTTTTTTAGAAATTCTTAGAAAGGTCGTTTTCATTATTCCTTTAAGAATACTTCTGCAATTATTTTTACTTGTTGAACAGTTAAATTCAAGCTTCCTTCAAATGGGTATAGATGGGACGTGACAGATCAGTTTGTGATCAAATTAATTGTTATGCCAACAAATCAACCTTTCACTTTTTTTCTTTAAAAGGAATATATGAGGGTCAATCCTTTATTCTACGGAAGTTGTTACCAGGATTTATGCGTGCAAACATCTACTGTCTAGTCAGCCGAAAAACTAGGACTATATTGAACCTGCTAATCTAAGATATTAAATGGCATTTTTATTATATATTCTGATTGATTTGGGTTCATACAATTATTTGTGATCAATGTTTTGATGGATTCATGGGATCTATCATGGTGAAGAACTTGGATTCTACATATCATAGTGTACAAAATTACACTCTATTTCACAATATATAATGACTTGGACATGAGGGCAAGTATCGAATGAGGATAGAGGATAAGGCTCTTCTGAAAATTTATTAAAAAAAGTAAGTAAATAGGTTAATTAGGGCCTATTACATCCCTAGGGCCCCTTGGGACTTCCATTGGATCCAACGATTTTTTGCAACTATTGGCAATCTTTAAGTCTAAGTTGTCTAACGACAGTGATTGCTATGGATCCAGTGATTTTGGACAGCATCATCCATAGTGTTTTGTGGTTTGGAGTTTCTGATATTTTCTATGTAAAAGACTTTGGATGATAGCATCCAAGTTTTACCATGTGTCTACCTGGAGGTCTTACACACTTCATGGTCACTTTGGCTAAACAGCTCCTAGATAACACCACTGGCTTATATGCGGCTATATTTTACATTGTCGTTTATTGTGGGCACTAGTGTCACCATCTTGTTGATCAAAACATTGGCCGTGACACAAAATATTGTGTTAATGATTCCATGGAATACATTCAACTGCTCATTTTATTATCTATACATTCCAAATATGACCTATGGAATAAAGAGTTAGTTCATTTTTATGGGAAGTTCAAAGTTAAAACCACCATCAGTTGCCTCTTGGAATCTGCATAAAGTAAAAAAGCTAACCACTAATTTGTAAAATATTAATATTAATTTTAAAGCAGGTCAACTGAGCAACTAAACATTTTCTAATTTTTGTGTTACTCAACAACATCAAGTTAAAAGAGTAAAAACATGCAAAATTCTTTTGTTGCATGGTGTAGTCGATCTAATCACTACAAGAAAAACGGGTTTTAACGACAGGGAAAAACAGTCGTTAAAAGTTAATTTTCGGTCGTTAAAAAGTTGTAACGACGGAAATTTTCCTGTCGTCAGTCGTCGTTATTGCCTCCGAGGATAAAAGTCTTTAACGACGGGAATGATAAACCCGTCGTTAATTGTATTAACGACCGTATGATTCCCGTCGTTAAAAATAATTATTAGCGACCAAATTATAACTCAATAACGACAATATTTCCCGTCGTTAATAGTGTGAATAATTAACGACAGTATAATTCCCGTCGTTCATAATTATTAACTACTGAATTATAACTCAATAACGATAATATTTCCCGTCGTTAAAAGTATGAATAATTAACGACCATATGATTTTCGTCGTTAAAAATAATTTTTAGTTACCAAATTCTTTAATAATAACGACAGTATTTTCTATCGTTAATAGTGTAAACAATTAGAGACTATGATTTTTGTCGTTAAAAAATATTATTTACCTACCAAAATATAGAACAATAAAGACAGTATTTCTCATCGTTAATAGTGTAAAACCAACGATTAGTCATCAATGACGACAACATCCTGTTTTGATGAAAACCACCAAACCTATATATCATTATCCATATCAAATTGGAATAAAACTCATAAAATTAAACCTGTCATTCAACTAATTAACTTCAAAGTAATATATGTTCAACCAAAATAAAAAGTATCATTATCCATTAGCATTTACACACCAAAAGTAGTATCTATACAGGTGTTAATTGCCAACAAACTACACCAAAAAAGATGTTTAACTAAAAGCAACACTTTGATAATTGTATATACTATACAAAAATGTACACCAAAGCACTATAGTCAAATAGTTGATTGAAATTATAATTATAGAACTGTTCATGTAGTCCAAGACAGAAATTGCTTCCTTTAGAGTTCTGTTGTTTCATTGACCTGCAAAAAAAAATAAAACATAAAATTAGAGTCAAAGATCGATGTGTTCATGTTTTCTTTATAAAAGATTACAAATAGAATTAATAAAACACAAAAACGTCTCCATCACAAGCTACAAAACATACAACCATTAAAATGCACCAAAACACAACAAAATTTCACAAACACACTCTAAATTTTGTAATTGATGCTATCTGTACAAGACTTAAATGCTCATAAGCTTCTAAGTAAAAAAATTTGCACTTACAAGGATAACAATTATTGCAATATAATTTGTTAAAAAACAAAATCTACAACATTCCCAGTGTTCATAAGTGCTTTGTTATATAACTAACTTTGTCATATTTGGAACAATATTATCAATAACTTTCACATTAATATTTTGTTGAAAGTTTATGTAAAATGATGTAAAAAAAAGTCTAAATTACCATAGATGGGTAGATGATGTGCAAATGATACTATCAGTGATGTTTGCACTAAATGATTTACCTACTCCCAGAATCAAGCACTAATTAGAAAAAGGAAAATAAGATGATATCTTACTAAGGACAACCACAGCAGGTCACCAACAATAGGAAATAGATTGAGAAGTAAAAAGACTAAACAAAACAACAGAAAGCAAATAAAAGCCTAAAATTGAAGAAAATAAATGCAAACATTCTCTAGTGGATAGCACATGAAACACGGGAAACCATTGCATAGTGCATACATTTCACACTCTAGTCTATCAACTAAGAACTGTGGGCTAATCCATTCCTCCCATTGTTTATAAATGAAAAGATAAACCAAATTAAAAATGCCTACAATCCCCTGAATAATCCAAATTTTGGCATATTGAACCAGCTAACAGCTTTCTAATTTCAGCAATGTTATATATCATATAAGCAAGTCAAAATATGCAACAACCTCAGGAAATTTAGGATTTCATACCAAAGAACATATGAAATCCTAAACACTTCTAATCAAGAATAAAAAAAAAAAGAAAAAAAAAAGACATGCAAACAGTGAAATGAAAAGAGGTTAGTGCGCTATCTTATCCTATCAAAAAGAATTACAATTGTTTACAATGCTAATAAAATTAAAAACTTAAAACTATAATTATGTGCATCAAAATGTATATATATAATAAGGATAATCCCCGAATGAAGCAGATAATTAAACTGTCAGGCAGGGATAAAGCCATAGAAGGAATGAGATTCCAATGCAACTGTTAACTTGCTGGGAAAACATAAAAGTCCCTCATACAAACTGAAACAATGTATTTTGAGACATAACATATTCAAAAACCTTGCATGGAAACAACTAAAAGCTTACTATAGTTGCCATGAAAACCTATTTAAAGCTTCTTTAACCAAATACAGAGACAGCAAAGCTCAAAATAGATCAGAGCACTTCTTTAGACATGATGCAATCCTTAAACCCAAACAATGAGAAAGAACAAAACAATGCCTTTAAAGGGATGTACAGCCAGAATTTCTGGGAGAAGTGAAAGTTTTAACATGCTAGTTTTTTTTTAATTTATGTTCATCTAAACATAGTGAATTGGAAATAACAAAAGCACGAGATATTGAAGGTCATTGGAGGAGGTTCACATGAGCAATATAAGCCTCCATGAAGCTTCATTTCCAAAGAAACAATAACAAAGCCCTAGGAGACAAGACTACTTTGAGTTACAGTTCAATCTGTAGTACATAACTATTGAAGGCATCATATCACAACAATAACCCCAAAAGATAGTGATTAAATAGATAAATTAGAAGGGGGGGGACACAAAACAAAGGCCATCACTAAGAATCAAAACTGCACGAAACAAAATCTGATTTCCCTAATATTGAATACAAAGCTTCCAAGATCCAAAATCAGATTGCTTAAGAACCTTACCGTACAACAACAGTATGTTCTGGTCCCTCATTCTAAATGCATCATTAAAACTACTTAATTTGGTAACAAACTACATTCTTAATGATAGCAAGTACATTGGCAATGACTCATTAACAGAAACAAATTTGATATGCCTTAGGTGTAACTTAAGTTTTCGGGGGCAGGGGAATTCATAACATTAATACTTTTACAGGACACAAAAAATCCCACATGGGGAACTTATTACATTAATACCTCTAGAGGACACAACAAATACCAAGTTAAGTAACCAAAAGACATAGTAGAAAATCATTTGTTATGCCAATGACACTCACTTTTTTAAACGTTGCTATTAATTTAATGGAAACCTAGCCTTGGTCATCCATCTTCTGCCACAAGTATGTATCTTTAATTAAATTCTTATTACTGCAAGGAATAGATAAGAGCATAGATCGTTCAATTCCTAACTAAAAATAATTAACTAGCAAATTAGCAATGATTACCAATGAAAAGTAATGAAAGCCATTAATAAGATACCTGAAATAATAATCTATCTGATTCAATATCTTAACAGGCAACTGTGGGTCTGGGACAAGAAAAAACATTGCAGGGGGTGATATTGGCGACATAAAAGGCATGGCTCTAAATGAATCAGGTGGTGGACCTGTAACATAAAACAGTGGATGCTGCCCTTCTGCAAACAGATGGGTACATTTACTGGAACATATATAACTAACCTAAATCGGTAATATACAAGTATAGAAATATCACACAAAATATATATACAAAAACATCCAGAACAAGAAAAGAACCTGTTTCGAACATCAATGACGTCCTCGTGAGGCAAAAGCTGGGGCAGTTCGTCGTAGACGCGATTGGCCCCACCGTCGACCCAAACACGAAGATATGCTGCTCTACACCGACAACAACAACAAGAACAACGAGACGGCGGCATCGATCAGACAACCAAATCGCACGAACACAACAAAATCGAATGAACCAAGAGAGAAAAAGGGGCGTACCGTACTTCCAAAGCAGAGGAGTGAATCGGGGGAGGCATTGATTGAGCAAGACGAGGGCGTAGGTCTGAGGGTGTCCGTTGTGGGCGGGAATCGAGGGGAGGAGGAAGGTGGATGAATGAGCCGTTTGAGATGGAGATTTAGCGACGGCGAGGAGGCCGCGATGGAGTTGGAGGTTGCGACGAGGTAGCAGCGATGGAGTTGGAAGCGGCGGCAACGTTGAGGCGGCGGAGGGAGGCGGCCGAGAATGCAGAGGGTGAGACTGTGATTTGGGGGATTAGGGCTTGGGGGAATTCTGATTTGGGAATAGGAATTGGAGGGGAAAAGGCCCCTGCTCACGCCAACATTTTGATCTTTTTTAAATATTTAATTGTTAATTAATAAAAATAATATTAATAATTATTTAATTAATAAAAATAAAATAATTTAACATTATGGTAACTGATAAAATAAGTTAAATTATTGCATCAGATTAATAATTATTTAAAAATAAAATTATATTATAAATAAATCTATTAATTATAATAAATTTGTTTGATATATTTTATTATTTTTAATATATTTATAAATTTTTAATATATTTTATTATCAATAAATTAAAAAATTAATTTTCAATTATAATAATTTAATAATTATATTTATACATTTACAGAAAAATAATTTATGAAATTAATATTAATAATTATTTCATTGATAAAAATATAATAATTTAAGATTATAATAATTGATAAAATAATTTAAATTATTACATCAAATTAATATTTATTTAAAAGTATAATTATATTATAAATAAATCTAATAATTATAATAAATTAATTTGATAAATTGTATTCTTTTTAATATGTTCATATTTTTTTAATATATTATATTATCAATAAATAACTAATGCTCAATTATCATAGTTTAATAATTATATTTGTGCATTTATAGAAAAATATAATTATATTAAGAATTGCTTATATAAGTGTTAGTTAAATTTTAATAAAATTTTTTATTATTTTATGCTTTGAATTAAAAATTTTAGTCATTAACGACGGGAAAATAGTATATTAACGACGACTTATTTTACCTGTCGTTAAAAGTTATCTTATAACGACGGGATTTATATTTAGTCGTTAATAGTATTACATTAACGACCAAAACTAATGTCGTCGCTAATTTTTGGTCGTTAATGCCTGTTTTTGTTGTAGTGAATATATGTAAGTGTGTGAAAAGAAAAAGTTGGTTCACTAAAAACGGAGACAAGATGAATAAAATACGTACATCACTACATTGAGACTACAGATTTATGTAATCTTCCTACCAAGCAGCCCATGTTCCAGGTAGAAGCACTAATGATAATTCCGTTTTGATCCAAGAATTTGTTCATTATATGAAGAGGGAAAAAAGGCAATGGAGGTTTTATATTATCTTATCTTATGGCATTAAAGCAGTTGAATTATTCTTATCATTTGACTCCTAGGGGTTGAATTATTCCCCCGAGGGAGGGCTCGGACAAGAATTCCCTCTCCCTATTTCAATTTATCATAGCAAATGAGAATATGTCAAGAATTCTCGGTAACACAGCTGAGGTGAAGAAATAGCAAGCGATCAAGTTAGCCTGAGATACCAGCCCCATTACCAACTTATGTTTGGGAATGACCTGCTTCTTTTTAGCAAAGCAAATAGATCAAATCCTAGAACATCACTTGTGTTTGTATCAATGCAGGAGATTGTCAAGCCAAGAAGCCAACGATGGAAACAAAAACTATCTTCCGTTACAATTATATATTGGCCTTCCAATGTTTGTGAGAAAGTCTAAGGCTAGTTCATTCCATCATTTGCTAGAGGAAATGAAAGGCAGATTAAATGTTCGGAAAGGTAAGACTATTATATGGTGCGAAGAATGTGTGCAATCAGGTCGATCGCATGATGTGCGAGTTATGATGGGAGACAAAGATGAGAACGCTTCCTTACATATGAAATATTTGAAATGGTTCCGTAGAACTAAAGAGAAGGGGGGCCTTGGTTTTGGATCCATGGAGAAATCTAAGAGTGGTATGACGTTGGTCAAGCTGGGATGGAGAATGCTTCTCATTCTGAGTTGCACACAAGCAGAGACCGGATATGGATTATGTCCATATAATACGGTAGAGGCATCTACTTTATGGAGGTTGGAAATCGAGCTTCAGATTCTCATATGTGGAAGGCTATTCCTAAAACCAGATCAATCATCACGAGAGGAACTTGTAAGCTGCTCGGTAATGGTGCTTTGATTAAGCCCTAGCAAGTCCCATGGAAGAGATTGGCTAAAGCTTTGGAAGATAAATATGCATAGCTGGCACAAGATGTTTATTTTGAGAGTGGCGGAGAATGTTTTACCTACGACTCAAGTGTGACACCCATAACTTACTTACATGCTTAATAATAATAATATTCATATGAACTTCGAGGTTTAGGGCAAAAAAACTTGAGAAACAAGACTTTTATAAACTTAAGTAAAGTTTCAAAACATAATAAAATTCAAAGTAGGTTTAGTGTATGTATAAAGTTTGACACTGAAAACATGGTTTCAACAGAAGACAGAAAGACTTCGCGAATATGCTTGGTAGCAATAACAACCATATAGAGAAATTCGGAACTTAAAACCAAATCCAAACCTTCTTTAAATCAAATAAAATTCCAAAACACGCTTTATGGCATATATATAGAAAAAGATCAGAGTTCAACCTTGAAAGCTTTGATTCAAAAGGAAACTAAAACTTAAATTCTTGAAAATTCTTTTTAAATGAGCCACCACGCTCCACGTCCACGTCCCGATCTCCTCAATCATGATCACCTGGGGGGGAAAACATAAGGGGGTGAGATTACGCAAATCTCAGTAAGTACAAGAGAACTATCAAACGTATTTAAACATGACATAAACTTGCAACACGAACATATAACATAAGAGGACATGATAGGTTCTACCAACTTGTAGAGGTAAGAACCTCTGTGCGTAGCGCTACTAAACCCCAGTCCCGTAATTTGCTTGAGAACATGAAACTTGCTTGAAACTTAACATGAGAAACCACATAAACATGATTCATGAGCGTGCTTAAACATCGTAGATAGTTCATAGTGTACTTACCTTAACTTGGTTGGAAAGGATCCAAATTTTTCGGCGAGGCTGTTTTGCTCCTGTTTCTATACCAAATTTGCTCATTCTTTCTTCAGAATTTTTCCCTCACTCTCTATCACAAAATCCTCTCTTCTGATTCTCTCAACCTTGCCCGAATTCTTATAAAACTTGTGAACTACCTTAAGGCCTATTTATAGACATTTTTGGCCAATCATGTTTTGTCACATGTCCCATCATCATGAGACCTCATTATTACCTTTCATGTGTGGCCAATAAATGCTTGCCACATGTCCTTAAGATAAGGTTTGGAGACTTTTGTAAACTTGGAAGCTAAGTAAGCTTTTTCTTGACCAATCACACGATGCCATCTCAGGGGGTCATTATGAGCCATCATGTGATCTTATCTTATCTTCCTAATGACCAATGGAAGCTTGTCATGTGTCCTTGATATTTTGAGCCTCACATGCTTAATTACATTTTCAACACTTCCATCATTACATCTCACATGGTTTAATTCATTTTTCTACATTTTCAATCATTACTCCCACATAGTTAATTGATTTTCTACATTTCCCATCATTACACATTTAACTAGTTAGCTATATTTGGTTACTTTAACTACTTAGTTTGAGATATTTTAAGGTTTCAAGAACTATACCTTAGCCCAAACTTTTTGGATAATTTACACTTAGGCCCTTGCAACTTGGTCCCCAGGCTATTTTTAATTGCACATTTTGGCCCTCAGAAAATGGATAAATTACGCTAATACCCCAAGATTTTAGATAAATTACACTTTTACCCAAACTACCATATTTACGATATTGCCCTAGCTCAAAAACTAAATTTTTATCTCAAGACTTTTCATAATCCTTTGAAATATCCTATTTCTTCAAGTATTTGAATCTAAAAATCTCAAATATTATATCATATTTGAGTCTAAAAATCTCTGAGTGTTACATCAAGAGTCGGAAAAGAGATTCCCTAATCCTTATATTGAATAGAAGTTTGTTGGGCTGAGACATACATGCACATACATGCACACACATACAAAAGTCCCAACCACCTCTAACACAGGAAGATAATACCAAAGACAGTTCCCACAAAATAGATCGAAGCAGAACAAACATAAAAACAGTAAAAGAGGCACAAGATTTTTACCGTGGTTCACCCTAAAATAGGGCTACGTCCACGTTGAGTTCCGATTTAAGGGAGCTCACTGCACTATAATAATGATGATAGATACACACCCTCAGCTCGTCAACACTCCATACAAAAACAGCAAGGCAAGTAAGTAAAATGGTAACAGTAATAGCTTACAACCATAAACGAGCCAACACACAAGATCTGTAGGACTCAAACAGCACTGAAGGGTAGGATGACAGCAGTAGACGGAAGAGATCAGTGAGCGCCAGTGTATCTCCATGGATCGCAGCTAGGGTTTAAGTAGCCACGAGACAGGATAGGTTCTGGAGAGAAGATCGGCAGATTTAGGGCTAAGGGTGAGATGCGGTTGTAGCAAACGAAGACCAAGTCATTTATATGGGAGAGCATTGGGTGGGCCGCGGAGTTAACAGATCGCGGAGGTTGCTGAATGGGCCAAGCCCAATTGCCATCCATCCTGCAAGGCCGCGGGAGGTTGCTAAATGGGTCAAGCCCACTAACCTTCCATCCCGCGGCCCTCTTTGAGTTGGGGCTTCACTATCAACAAAGTTGCTACATGTGCAGCCATCACTTGGAAACATCTCTCCACCTCTTTGTTTATTGCCGTGTGGCTAGAGAGATCCAAATTTTCCAAATGAATATACATATTGGATTTTGGCAGATAACATGCAAGGCTGAAAATTACTGATGCTCACTCCTAAAAGATTATGCCCTTATCAAGGAGTGATCATTATCCTATTTTAGTATACTTGGAAGTGGCGAAAACCTTGCATCAACCAATCAAACACGTCTCTAACCTAATTTAAGATGTTTTCATAACTTGGTTGGAGCACATAAGTGCAGCAAACATGTAACCAAAACCAGGCACACATCTATCTTCAAATCCCCATGATTGGCTCCTAATAATGGTGTTGTCAAGATGAATATGGATGCTGGTTTCAGTCAAGGATCAATGTATGGAGGAACTTTGGTTAGGAGAAATTCTGGGAAGGTTCTCCTAGCTCAAGCTTGTGTTAAAGTATCAATTATCTGATCTAGCTGCAGAAGTAGAAGTTGCAAGATTGGCATGTGTTCTAGGAGATTAGCAAAATGCGTTCAAGTTTGTCTTGAATCAAATTCCAAAAGGCCTTTAGACAACATACATCACTTTCTAGCTGGCTGGAGCTTGCAGTTCGCCCACAGGGAAGCGAATCAAGAAGCTCATAATCTAGCAAAATGGGCCAGGTCAGGTGAACCAAATTTAATGGTATCCTCTCCCCCTTGGAGCTTCCCCTCTTTGTTTCTCTTATCTGGCTATCAGGATGAAGCCCGGTTGTGCTTCCTGGGTTTAGGTTTAGTCTCCAGAACTACAGGATAGTTTGTTTTGCCATTTCTGTTGGTTATTTCTCCAGCTCCTGCCTGTTCTGATGTATGTTCACCAGAAAGAAAAAATAGAAATCACATGGATTCTATCTAGCTTATTACATTGTTTATTATTCAAAACGGCACAATCAAAATGATACATTAGCAACTGCATATCAGTAAGTGTTGATTGCTTTGTTCTTGTTGGAGACATGAAGTTGATAAGCATTGACCAGTAGTAATGGTCATTATCATCGCTTTCTCCAGATGCTTACCTGCATACCTTCTTATAAAAGAGACTGCATACTCCATAAGGACCAAGTCACATGGCAACATGATAGGCTCGTGACTCGGCAATCCATACTCTTCCTCTGCCAGTCTCAACAGCTCCTTGAATATTCCATTGCTAAGATAAGCCAAGGGAACTACAAAGCGTCTTTGATTGGTAGTGTAGACAACAAAATGACCCTCAGCAACTATTGGAAAGATAATTCTTTTCCTATTCATTACAGCTAGTCTCTTCCACTTCCCTGCCATTGTGATAAGCTTCTCTAGCCTGATCACGTTGTTTAACTTCTCTAGTAGGAGTGCAAGGCTCTAGAAAGATACAAGATGATGATGATAGTTGAAAGATAGAAATGGTAATCTCATGTGGCAAAAGGCAATGCAAGTATACCACATATTTATAGGCCAAGACACACACTCACAGGGCCTGAAAAATTTGCAATTAACAAAAGTTTCTTGTACTTGGCATCAAGTAATGACAATCCGTATGCTTAGTAATTTAAAATTAGCTCTGTTTTTCCTGGTACAGAAAGTTATGTACGGACAAGCTGTGTGCTTAGTTATTCTTGACTTTATAGTTAGTTGATAAGTTAATAACTAGGATTAAAAAATATTCTACTCCTTGCTGTGGAATGGTCTCATCTCTCATGGTGAAAATATAGGTAGGAACTGAAAAGCTACAAGTCTAGCTATGATACTGGCTACTGATCTAAAGATCCATCTGTACTTTTTTAAGAGACAAGGCGTTGATCTATTGTTCTGCTGTTCTGAGTTTCTGATTTTTCTAGGTAAAAGACATGTTTCTATGGTAAGCTTAATCTTGTTTGGTGCTGTTCGGACAAATCATTAATCTATGGTAAGCTTGAAGTTAATGATCATTTCTTGTACCTACAACTGCCAGTCCATACAAAGATTTTTAAAGACAAACCGAGTGTTTTTTAACATTGGATTTCTTTGTAGTTAAAGCATGTTAAAGACATTAAAAATAGGGATTATATTTTATATCATCCATACTGCAGGATGGCCTTGGGACCTCCATGGGATCCAATGATTTTTGTAGCTTCTGGCACTCTGAAGTCTATTGACAATGATATCTATTGATCCAATGATTTTTGGACAGAAAAGGCCTTTGTACTTTTGTTAGATGACAAATCTTTTGAGTGTTGTATGGTTTTGAGTTTCTGATATTGATATGATGGCATCCAAGTCTTATTAGCTCCCTACCTGCTGGTCTTACACATCTTCATGGTCACTCCTGCTAAACTGCTGATCTTATATGAGGCTATATTTTGCATTATCATTTATTGCTCGCAACTGTGTCACCCTCTTGATGATTGAACCATTGGTTGTGACCAAAATATTGTCATTGATTCCTTTGAATAGATTTGGGACTCAGTTGCTCATTTTATTAACTACCCATTCCAGATATGAGCTTTGTAAGGAGTTTTTTTAAAGAAAGTTCAAACCATAATCAGCTGCCTCTTGTTATCTGCTTAAAAACAAAAAAGGTTAACTACCAATCTGTAAAATATTTTAAATGCATGTCAACTGAACAGCTAATCAGTTTGTAATTTCAGTCATCTTTCAACTTTCTTAAGTTAGTAAGATAATGTTTCAGGATCATCCTTGGGCTTAATGACATAGTTTCCTCTATGATAGCTGGTGCTTGAGATTCTTCTATAAAAACATGCACAACTCTTGTCATTTGTCATTTATCTAGGTACGAAGACAAAGAGGAATCGTTGCTATGATAGAGAAAATCATTTATCACCGCCATGAGATTGCAAATTTCACTAGTCTTCCCTCAAAAAACAAAAAGAGAATGCATATGTGATTTGGTATTGGACTGTACTAGTCCTATTGGGCCCAGCCCAACGATAAGCTCATAGCTCTGTACTAGGCCCAGGCCCAATCCCTAGGGCTCATCCCATTAACATCAACTTAGCAACATTCTCCATTCCCTCAGCGCCATACCCAAATCACCTAGGCCAACGGCAAGCCTCAACTACCCCAAGATCCTCAGCTTCTTACTCACCTGCAACAACCAACGATATGCAAGGGACCATCCCCTTCTCTTCTATATAAGCTAGTCGGCTACTGGCCAAGGTATGTTCTTTGTCTAGTCTACAAAAACTCTGTCACTTTGAACTTTTACTTACTTAAGCGTCAGAGTGCTTGCAGATGTCAACCATCTCCTACCGTGCTAATCGCCGTTCGAGCCCTCCGTCCGATCACCCTTTTTGGGATGGAAGGAATAGGTATCAAGATTTAACAAGAGATCCATGTGCAAGATAGCTAGAGTAAAAACTTGACTGTTTTCAGACAATTGGTTTGGGAAATAATTTCAACTAGTTGATAGAAGGGTAAAATAATTTGATCCCTAAAAACACCATCATGTGTCTGAACTAAATAGAAATCCCCTTCACTACCCATTAATCCGATGAAAATATATTATGTTGAGAATGACCTGGTCCTGATGGCATGTTGGCCATTTTCTACAAATCTCGGTGGGAGTGGTGTACCATCTTCCATGAGTTGGCTAATATGGTCCTGGCTTTTTTCCGAGAAGGCCATATCGCCCAATCAGCTCCTGCAATGTATCCTGTAAGGTTATATCCCAAAGGTTTTAACCATTCCGTTAAAGCAATACCATGCTATGATATTCTCTCCCCACCAAGAAGTCTATATTCCGGGTAGAATCAATAATGGTAATTACATTTTGGTCCATGATCAAATGAAGTGCTAAAAACAAGGAAATTGAGGTCTTATGGGTGTCACTATAGGTGTCAAAAGGGCTGGCCCGGCCCGGCCCGGTCCGGCCCGAGTCGGCCCACGGGCTTTTTAAATGGGCCGAGCCAGCCCGTGGGCTAGAGGGCCGGGCCGGGCCCTTAGCCCACAGGGCCTAACGGGCCGAGCCCGGGGGCCCGGCCCTTTTTTTTATTTTTTTTTAAATAATTTTTTTAAAAATAATACATATAATATATACATATATAAAAATTAATTTGTTTCTTTTTAAAATATTTTTTATCTTAATTCTTAAGTTTTAAATATTATTTCATTATTTTATATACCTTATAATTTTTCTTGTGAATTGATATGAAAAATAATGTACATATAAAAAGGAGAATGTTTATTTATAATTTAAATATATAAAAATTTAACTTAAAAATTTTAAATAAATTAATTGATGGTTATTATTTATATATATGGTGAAATTAAATTTTTTAATATCCAATATCAATAATTACTAAATAATAACAAAATTAAAAAAAAATGAGTAAGGGCCTTACTGGCCTATAAGGGCCTCATAGGCCCGGCCCATAAGGGCCCAACGGGCCACGGGCCAGGCCCTTAGACGGGTCGGGCCGTGGGCCCAATTTCTTTGGCCCAGCCCGGCCCCCCAATGGGGGCCGGGCTGGGCTCGGCCCGTATGAACAGTAACGGGCCGGGCCAAAGCCCGGCCCGTCACGGGCTGGGCCCGGCGGCCCGCGGGCCGCCCGGCCCTTTTGACACCTCTAGGTGTCACGCCCCAAAATTCGTATTCGAGGCCGTGACCAACACTATTTTCTAAAAAGTCGAAGGTTCTAATAGAAAATAGCGAGCCTTACATTACACATGTTTCTTTGACATTTAAATATTTCACATAAAATTATAAAAATATTACCATCATCTTTATACTGATATTGAAGTGTGGATCGGCCCATAATTCATCATATACTTACAATATTCAAAATTTACCCATTTACATAAGAAACTTAAATCTTTCTATGCACAATTGTTCGAGACTTTATGTAACCCACGAATAACACGTAAGTATACATAATCAAAACAAGTAAAATGATGAGTAAAGATTGTTCCCACAAAAATTGATAACAAAACATTTTAATTACTAAAATTAGTCATAACTAATTATATTTGAACAATTGATTACTCAAATAAATTAATCCTTAAATCGTGCAACTAAAAAATTAAACAACAATCACTTAAAAATTAAAATTCAATTGATTAAGATCTAAGATTTTCTAAATTCACCTAACAAATTCACTTTATCGAATTATTTCAATTTTTGGTTGATTAAGTTACGAACTATATTAATCAAGCACTTTAATTTATTTATTAACCTATATCTATGTTTAACAAGTTTATTCAATTAACTTAACTCACTATATGTTTATGTGAATTAAAATTTGAGAATACATTAAGTATAGGTACTCATAACATGAAAATATTCATCACAAATATAATAAAAAATTACACACATAATTACAAATATCCAAGAGTTTATTTCTTACTTATTTATGTCTACCATTATAAGAAATCTCAAATTATGTAATTGGTGATCAAGTAATTACAAATATTAAGTTTAGAATAAAATAAATATAGGTGAAATAACAATCACAATTAAAAATTCAGTTTCAATTGCTTCTAATCCATCTCCATTAAATTCTCCTTTCTCTACCTTTATAATATATATATATATATATGTGCATGCAGGCGGCCCCTTCAATTTCCATTCTTTTCCAATTTGGCTCCAATTTCAATTCTCTCGCACCGCCACTTTGATTTCCTTTCTTTAATTATATTATAATATTACTTTATAATATTAATTTTAAAATTAAAATTATAAATTAATTTATAATATTTTTTTTCTAAATTCTTCAAATTAATTTCTTTTAAATGTTTATTAAAAAAATTAAAATTATGTAAAATTTATATAAACACACATTTTAAATAAGTAAAATAATATAAAATTAAAATAAAAATTAAATAAAAATATGTATATAATTAAACTCTATCAAATATCTCTATACTTGACCTTTTGCTTATTTTTAAGCAAAGAAGACAAGAAATTAAAAAGCAAATAATTGAAGAAAAAATTATATATATACTTTTATCTAATTTCAAATTTAACTTTATGTTATTTTTCCTATTTAAAGTGCATATTTTTATGAATGTTACATCATTTGAATCTCTTTTTGTAAGAATCAAGCAAAGAAATAAATTCAAGAAATTGGGTTTTAAAGAAGGTATTTTTGATTAATTTATAATATTAATTTTGATATTATAAATTAATTAACGAATAAATATTAAAGAATTAAGAGCAAAAAATCAGCGGCACAATTGAAGGCAGAATTGGAGGAATTGCAATTAAAGAAGAGTCCATTTGGAAATTAAAGGGGCAACTGCATATCTATATATATATATATATATATTATAATGATGGAGAAAGGAGAATTGAATGGAGATTGATTTAGAAGTAATTGAAAAGGAAACTCAAGTGGAGAAGGGGGCCATGGATCTCATCATTGGAATGTTTTAATCCCCAAAGCAGAGATCAAACACAAGAGCAGCAGCTATTCGTTAGAGATCTAATTTATTGGTATGAAACTGCAGAAGTAGGATATATTGGAAGCTACCTTTTCGGAGGAATCTGTTCAAAGGATCCTACAAATACTCATTCCCCTCTAACTAAGATTTGACTGTTGGACATGGATGGTAATTTTGAGTAAAATTGTAGGATATAGTTTAAAAGTTGCATATCAGATAACCCATTCAGTTCCAGATCAGGGTGGTAGCTTTCAGGAGGAAAGAGATTCACTGAAGCGTTGGAAGATCAATGTGCATAGTTGGCTGAAAATGATGTTTATATAGTGCCAATGAATGTTTTACCTACTGCTCAAAAGTTGGCTAGGAGATTCCCTATATCTGATAGAAATTTCAACCTGTGCAGCTTTCCTTTGAAAACTTCTCTCCAGTCTTTGTTTACTGCCCAGTGGCTAAGAGCCATTTGTTTTGCCAAATGGAATATACTGATTGGATTTTGGTAGATAACCTTCAAGGATGGATATCACTGATGCTCAATCCTAAAAGACTAGGCATCGTGGAAAGGTGTGATCCTTAATAGTGTGGTGTTATTTGGAGCTATCCTGTTTGAGCATATCTGGAAGTGGTGAAATGTTTGCCTCAATCATTATTCTAGACATTTTCACAGCTTGGCCGGAGCATGTAAATGCAGCAGCAGATGGGCAGGGAGGTTACCATAAGCAGGCACACATCTGTCAAAATGCCCGTGGTCAGCTCATGGTAATAATTTCAGGCAAGGATCAATGTGTGGCGGTATTTCGGTTAGCAATTCTGGAGAGATTCTCCTAGCTCAAGCTTGTGTTAAAGTAGCATCACCTGCACTAGCTGCTGAAGTTGAAATTGCGAGATTGGCATGTGTTAAAGTTTACCTTGAATCAGATTCCAAATTTAGGTGCAAGAATCTTGAAAGATGCAGGAAAATACCCTCTTGTCCATTAAAAGGCCTTTAGAGGATATCAATCACTTTCTAGATATAATAATTAGAGCTTGCAATTCTCCTACAGGCAGAATGGGGCAGGCAGGAAAATCAGATTTAATGGTTCCCCCTCCTCCTTAGACCTGCCCCTTTCTATTTCTCGTCTGTCAGGATGAAGCAGGGTTTATCTTTTGCTTGTTTTGATGTATATTCACCGGAAAAAAAAAAGAAGAAAAGAAATTGATTAATTACATCAAGCTAAATACATTGTTTATCATTCAAAAAGTTAAAAAGGCGTAATTCACATCAAAAACTGCATATCAGTGGGTGTTTATTGCTTTGTTCTTGTTGGAGACAGGAGGTAGATAAGCATTGAGCCGAAGTGATTGTCATGATCACCGCATTCTCCAGATGCTTATCCGCTTGCCTTCTTATCAAGGAGACTGCATACTTCAGAAAGACATGGTCACATGGCAATGTGATAGGCCCATGACTTGGCAATCCATACTCCTCCGCTGCCATTCTCAACAGCTCCTTCAGTATTCCATTTCTGAGATAAGCCAAGGGAACCACAAAGCGTCTTTGATCAGCAGTGTAGACGACAAAATGACCCTCATCAACTGTTGATGAGTTGCAATTTGATGCATCAACACTCCCAGAAGTTCTTGGAAAGGTGATTCTTTTCCGACTCTTTGCAGCCAATCTCTTCCACTTCCTTGCCATCTTGATAAGCTTCTTTGGGGTGATCATGATTTTATATTTTGCACTAGGATTACAAGGATCTGGCAAGATAAAATATGATGATGTGAGTCAAAAGAAAATTGGTAATCTCGTGTGGTAGATTGGCACTCCAAGGATACCATATATTTATAGGCCTAGACACACAGTACTCATAGCGCTTGAAAACTTTGCAATTAACAAAAGTTTCTTGCTTTTGGAGCCATTTGAAGAGAATCCATAAGCTTGTACTTACTGTAAAAAGGATAATCCATATGCTTAATAATTAAAAATAGCTTCTACTTTTTTTGGCTGTTTATGAAGTTATGTAAGGACAGGCTAGGTGCTTAGTGATGCCAGATTTTGTGGTTAGTTGATACGTTCATAACTAGGAAAGGGAAAAGACGCTATTCTCTTCCTGTCTAGGAATGGTCTTCTGGTAAAAATTAATATTGGCATTGGTGGCAACTGAAAGGCCACAAGTCACAGGTCTTGTTTCTTGCTACTGATCTGAACATCCGTTTGGACTTTTGCTTGGAGACAAAACATTATATTGTTGTATGGCTAGGAGTTTTTGATATTTTCTAGGAAAAGGAATGTCTTCCTGTTGCTGCTGGGGCCTTGGCCTTGTCTGATGAAATCCAAGCTTTTGTTCTGCCGTACCATAAGTTCTTGCTATTCTGTTACTGTTTTAAGAAAATGTTCAAAGTCTCTTGTTGAATCTGCTAGTCCATTAGCATTAGCCCTTTGGAAGTGCTAATGTTGACTGACTAAATTTATTAGTAAAATGCTACATGGAATGACAAGCCTTACCCTTATTCTTAGTAATTAATGTACCTGTCACTGTCAGTCCATTTAAAAGTTATATATAATAGAAATAGAAATAAAAATAGCTAACTACCCGTTGGTAGAGTATTTCTAATAATGCATGTGAACTGAACAGCTAAAACAGTTCAGTATAATTTTATTATTAGTTGAAGGGAGTTGATCCCTAAATAGTTATTTTGATGATTAACAAAAGTTACATATCAAAGATAATTGGAGCTTTGCTTTTGAAAGTTATTTCTATGCCTTAAATGCCTTGTCCTTAGATGCTATACAAGTGGCAGTCGGCTTCTCTTGGTCATCTGTACTCATGCTTGACCTCAACCTCCATTCTACTGACTGCAAGTTAGCCGATCAGATCTTGCGACTGGTTTCAGCAGTCGATCTAACACCTGACCTCGTTTGGTCATTTCTTGTCTATCCTTAATCAAATCCACCATATTATAAATCAAGTTTCGTAGGGGAACATGTGGGAAAAACCTCAGGGAGATTGATAGTGGAACATAAACTAGGTTTGCCTTATAGTACTCATATAGGTAGAGATTTCAAATGTGTCAGATGCCCCATAGACCTAATTTTACTTGTTATTGTAGTGAGCCGAGCTTGGCTTGACTTGCCATTTATAAACAATTGGGTTAATACAACATTTTTTACTTGGCAACCTAAGGGCTTGACTTGACTTCACCCCATAGACTCAATTGAGTTTTGATTTTATAAAAAATAAAATTATAAATAATTTAATTTTGACTTTGAATGAAGAACTTTTAAACAAATTGCAAACGGTATATATAAGACCTCGAATATGTTGGAGCCAAACATAACGTTAGTTCTGGAATGTCGAATTCGGGGTAGATTTAGGCATCCACAAATGCGGTGTGGATTGAGGCATCCACGAATGCTAAAGGCATTCTAGTGGTGGACTAAGTCAGGAAACAGCTCAAAATTTCAATAGCGACTGTTGAACAGTCAAGGCACTTCCTCAGCCACTTGTGGCCTAGACTTGTAAGCTTAGGATTTATGTGTTTATGCATATATTTTATATGTTTTATTTATGTATGCATGAAAGCTGCATAATAATACAATAAGCAAGGTAGGGTAAATCACACCAAATGTCACAAAACTTTAGTGTCTTTGGTAAGGTGATCACTAAACTTCAATTCCTTATAATGTGATCACAAAAGTTTAAAATATTTTGTAATGTGGTCACTAAACTTCAATTCCTTGTAATGTGATCACAAAAGTTTAAAATATTTTGTAATGTGGTCACATTTAAGACTTTTCGACATACCCTTCACCAAAGTTGGTGACGTGGTGCTAATGTGGCAAATAGTAAAAGTATCATGTTGATTGTACAATAATTGTCAATGAGAAGCCGCCACGTGTCACTGCCCCAATCCACATAAAACCCTTTCTCCTTCCCCCTCTCTCTTTTCTCGTTATTGTCGGCGTGTGCTACCCTTCTTCTAGTCACCATTTGTTGCCATTACACTCACCTCTGTTCACCTCCAACGCAACCGCCTCTGTTGCCACATCCATCGCCATTGAAGCCGCTACCATCGACACTTTTAGTCGTTGTTCGCCTCTATTATAGCCTTCATCGTCGTTCGCCTTCATTGTTCCGGCCGCTGTCAACACCTCCATCTTCTTCTCTCTCTCTCTCTCTCTCTCTCTGTGGGTCTTCTTGTTCTCGCTTGCAGCTTCTCCTTTCCTATCGTCATTCACCATTTCCTGTCGTTGCCGCCGCTATTGACACCTCAATCGTCGTTCCAGTCACCGTCGCCTCCATCGTTTGATTTTACAATTTAAAAATAAATTATAAAATACCATATTCATTATTTAAATTAAATTAAATAATAAAATTATGATTTAGTTGGGTTGAACTATGGTTTTATACAACTTTATATACAATTTTTGACATTTTAATTCAAGCAATACAAATAAATAATAATCTAAAAATATATTTAATTATTTATACATAAGATAATTACAAAATACATAAAATTTTATGTTTTGTATGAATGATAAAGAGAAGAAATATAATTATATTGTGATGGATATATGAATATATCTTTTCATTAAAAATAAATATTATATTATGGTTTAAAGTTTGATTTTCATTTTACAATTTAAAAAATGGATCACAACTACAGAATGATTTTTTAAAAATAACAAGCCAAACTATGCTCTTAAAAGTTTCAACAAGATGAGTTTTAGTTTAGTCTAGCTTAACAATTTAAACTAAATTATGGACATGTTCCAAACCAAAATTTTTAAAAGTTACAAAATGGGTTTAATTTGGTCTAGATACTTTTGTATAATAAATTTTTTGTCATCTCTAAAACCATATGAAGACGACTAAATTCCTCCCACCTTACTAGTGGTGCACCTGGAAGTCTAGATATGGATATGTTTATCTCATAAGACATAAATCTGAATCTTTTGAAATGTTTAAAGATTTTAAAGCTAAAGTAGAAAATCAAACTGGTAAAAAGATAAAGGCCTTATGATCAGATCGTGAAGGCGAATATCTTAGTAATGAGTTTGAAGATTTTCTTAAGGTCTCAAGTATTATTTCACAACAGACTCCACTAGGAATGCCTCAACTGAATGGAGTTTCAGAGAGGAGAAATCGGACTTTATTATATATGGTCCGAAATATGTTAAGTTGTACAGACTTACCTTTATTTCTGTGGGGACACGCCCTTCTTACTGCAATATATATCCTAAATAGAGTTCCTTACAAGTCAGTTCCTACAACACCACATGAGATATGGTTTGATAGGAAACCCATTGTTAAACATGTTAAGATTTGGGGATGTACAACTTTTGTGAAAAAGCTTAAATCAGAAAAACTTGAGACATGATCTTTGAAGGGTAGTTTCGTAGGTTATCCTAAGGATTCCTTAGGATATGAGTTCTACATTCTTGAACTGCAACAAGTAGTTGTTAGTAGGAATGTCATTTTTCTTGAAAAGGAGTTTATTCAAGAAGGTGGTAATGAAAGAAAAATATAACTGGGCGAAGTGTTCACCGAACCCAAAGCTATGCCACGAGATGTCCAAGTACCAATTAAGGAACTAGGGTTAAGTGTTTCACCTCCCATTAAGAGAAATGAGAGGATACCTCATCAACCTGAGAGATATGGTTTTCTAACTGAATAAGAGTTGTTCCTTATAAGAGACAATGATCAATCAGATGATCCTATCATTTACCAAGAGGCGATATTAGATATCGACTCTAAAAGATGGCTAGAAGCTATGAAATCTTAAATGGATTCCATGTATGAGAACCAAGTTTGGATTCTTGTAGATGCACCAAAAGGTATAGTACCTATTGGATGTAAATGGGTCTTCAAGAAGAAGATAGGTTCAGATGGAAAGGTAGAGACCTATAAAGCAAGACTTGTGGCAAAAGGTTATCGTCAAAGGCAAGGCATTGACTATGAGAAAACCTTTTCCCCAGTCATCATGCTTAAATCCATCAAAATTTTACTAGCCATTGTTGCTCATTATGACTATGAGATTTGGCAGATGGATATGAAGACAACCTTCTTGAATGGTTATATAGATCAGGATATCTATATAGAGCAACCTGAAGGCTTCACACCCAAAGATAATGCAGGAAAGGTATGCAAGCTTAAGAGATCCATTTATGGTCTTAAGCAAGCATCCAGAAGTTGAAACATTCGTTTTGATGATGAAGTCAAATCATTTGGTTTCATTCAAAACGTTGATGAACCCTGTGTTTATAAAATGGTTAGTGGGAGTGCAATAGCATTTTTGGTCTTATATGTAAATGATATCTTACTCATTGGAAATGATGTAAGATTGTTGTCAACGATAAAGGTCTGGTTATCAAGAAAATTCTCCATAAAAGATTTGGGAGAAACAGCCTAGATTCTCGATATATAGATCTATAGAGATAGAACCAAGAGATTGATAAGACTTTCCCAAAATAAGTACATAGAAAGAGTGTTGAAGAGGTTCAACATAGAGGATTCCAAAAGATGATTGTTGCCCTTTAGACATGGAATCCACCTCTCTCGTGATATGTGCCCTAAGTCACAAGATGAGAGAGAACGCATGGATAGGATTCCTTATGCTTCAATAATAAAAAGCCTAATATATGCGATGCTATGTACTAGGCCTGATATTGCTTATGGTGTAAGTGTTACAAGCAGATATCAGTTTAATCCAGGTGAGCAACACTAGATTGCCCATTAAGAATATCCTTAAGTACATGAAAAGAACTAAGGATTTGATCCTTACTTATGGTGAAGGAGAACTTAAAGTGGAATGTTACACAGATTCTGATTTTCAATCAGATGTTAATGATAGAAAATCTATATCTGGATATGTGTTTACTTGTAATGGATGAGTATTCAGTTGGAAGAGTTCCAAACAGGATACGACTGCTGATTCTACTATAGAAGCTGAGTATATTGTAGCATCGAATGCTGCAAAGGAAGCAGTTTGGGTAAAAAAGTTTGTGACAGAACTTGGAGTGGTTCCTTCTATAAAGTCTACCATGCCCTTGTTTTGCGACAACAATGGAGCCATAGCGCAAGCTAAGGAACTGAGGTCTCACCAAAAGTGCAAACATATTGAAAGACGCTTCCATCTCATTAGAGATATCATTGGTAGATAAGATGTTAATGTGCAGAGAATAGATACATCAGAGAATGCAGCAGATCCACTGACTAAGGCCATGAATCAGAAACAATTAGATTTTCATCTAGATAGGTGGGGTATGAGATACCACGTAGAATGGTCTTAGTGATAGTGGGAGATTGTTAGATATGAGGCCTAAAGACCGATTCTAGTGATATAAAGGGACTCGATCTTGTAATTCTTTAAATATTATTTGAATGGCAAGTTTATATTTTTATTTAAATTATAATATGATTTAAATAATAAAACATATATCCATTAGTATAATAAGGAGTTGATACCATTCTTAAGAGTTAAGAATACGAGTTACGGATAATCCACAATTCGTTATACTATAAACAAGTTCATGGCCGTAAAATTCCTAATCTAGATAATAGCAACTCGTAAAGGCCAGCACATCATCTTCTTTCTTATTCAGTGTGAGATACTGAAAGATAAAGTTAGTGAGTCTTGTGTTATTTTGTATGAGAAATAGAAAGAAGATGAGTAGGTGCTCGTTACAAGAACGAATTCACTGAACAGGACTGTTAACGTTGAATCACATGGTTTTTTTTTTTTTACGGGTCAATGATTCAATATTAGCTGCGAATGTACAACTGGTCCTTAGACCTGAGATGACATGAATGTCTATGTATTGGTGGAATAGGATATCAGTAATATTATATGGTTGTTCTAATCAAGAATAATCATACGTATCTATGTGCCTAATTCAATTATACATGAGGTATGTATACATCCGACATGGAATCTATCACCTCGAGATTTATGAGGAAGATATCCTATGCAATCTAATAATCACTTGACGACAAATCCTTGGTCGAGGTAATATAACGATAGAATTTGTTCCATAAGGGTTGTGTCATAATTAGTCAAGATTGATTTTGGATTTGGTCATATGACGAGATTAAGAGATTCGGCCTACTGACCATGATCTCATATCTTGTCAGGATATAGAATGATAAAAGGACCGTATTACATGGTAATGTAGTAAAAGGTTCGCAATACCTACTTCACAATAAATTGATTAATCATGACATATTGCTAAATGTCACTTATGATTTACAAGAATTAATCGTTAATTATTCTCGTTATCAATTTATTTATGAACCCAGAAAGTCTCATCCAAAAAAAATCACTTTCAAAGAAAAGATGGATAAATTAGTAATTTTATAATTATTAATTATAGTGTATTTATTTATTAGATAAATAAGAATAATTAAATAATTATATTGTGAATGTAATTATTTAATCATTAATTGGGCTGGGCCTTTTGCTAGCACATTAGGCTTGGCTCAATGGCACTATTGGATTCAATTTAACACCATTGGATTGGGTTTAGCCCAATTGCATAAAAATGGAATAGGCTTGAGAAGCCCAATCCATTTAATGAATAGGGTTAATGAAACCCTATATAAAAGCTCTCTTAACTCTTCATTTAGAACACTTGAAACATTTTGAATGTTGAGAGAGTTTTAAGGAATTGTGTGTGAATCCAAGGAAGTGAGTTAGAAATTTTTGAGAAAAATTTCTTCCACTTCCATTTCTCTTAATATTCTTGGATAGAAGTGATTTCGAGTGGACCCACTTGGCATCCTACACTTAGAGGATTATATAGAAGGAAACCTAACCGTGAAATCGGATTTCATCAAAGAGGTAACCTTTCGTTTTTGCTTTCAATTTCTTAAACCATATTTTTTGAAAAATGGGATACTTGCAAAGTAAAATTTTAATTCCGTTGCACATATGATAAGATCTATATAGTCCCAACACCCTAGTGCCTCACAGATCTTTTTGTACTTACTCAAGAATTGCTCCGGCTCCACTTTGTAGCTAATCTCATCAAACCAAGGAGGGTCATATCACATGAATTTTGTCAAGTAAACGTCCACCCCATGATTTGGCTTGTCTAGTATAGTCCATCCTCCGCCTTGCGACCCTGATCCATCCCTGGGGATCTCCAAACTCTTTAATATCTTGCTTACCATAGCCTTTACCCCCCATTTGAATTTTGTCCTCGATGGAATGTGGTAAGCTAGAGGATCCACCTGCTCCTCCAGTGTCTTGGTTGACAAGTGGATTCCCATCCCCTTAGTGTTGGTCGTCATTATCTCTATGTGGTAGCCTGCCATGGGCACCCTAGGTAAGTATGGGCAAGCCACAGTCAACTTCCCTAGAAATCGCATGTCTTCTACCACAACCACAGCCACGACCATCCTCACGAACCATATAGCATCTATTATTCCAACATTTCAAGTCTATCACAAAAATTTACCATAACTTTCATTTCAGAATTTAAGTACCCACTGGCTGAATTTATCTTCTGGTCTGTAACATCCCACATCGAGCGATAGGAAGAACCGGAACAACTTACCCTGATGGGCCTACACGAACTTCCCAGGGGGGTCACCCATCCCTGGATTACCCCAGGTCAATCACGCTTAACTTGGGAGTTCTTTGCCAACATTCAGCCCAAAAAGTATCCAGCTGGTGTTGTTTCCTTCCTTACACTATCCTTGATATATACTAACTTCTCTGGGCTCTTGGGGTATTGCATTCTCCCCCCCCCCCTTGAGCACATGACGTCCTCGTCATGTGACCTTACAACCGGTCCCAGATCTCCCCCCGATGCATGACCGATGTGGGATTCGCCTAAGGTGTCTACACGCACCCCCCCTCGGGGACTCAGCGTCATCACTGAGGTTTGCCCCACCATCGCGCTCAGAGGCTCGGGGGTCGGCTCTGATACCACCTGTAACATCCCACATCGAGCGATAGGAAGAACCGGAACAACTTACCCTGATGGGCCTACACGAACTTCCCAGGGGGGTCACCCATCCCTGGATTACCCCAGGTCAAGCACGCTTAACTTGGGAATTCTTTACCAACATTCAGCCCAAAAGGTATCCAGCTGGTGTTATTTCCTTCCTTACACTATCCTCGATCTATACTAACTTCTCTGGGCTCTTGGGGTATTACAGTTATAATATCCAAAATTTACTAATTTATAGAAGAAAGAAACTTAAACCTCCCTATACACAATTCCCGTGAAGTGAGGCGTTCTTGCTGTAGCCCGGAGTGTCACTAAGGTATATGTAGTATGATTGCTTACCACGATCCTTACCGTCAGAGTTGATGCCAACCTACAAATCTAAAAATTTTAAGGAGTAAGCCTACCATTGGCTTAGTGAGAGGTAAAGAGCATTATAAAGGGGGAAATATAGAATTAATGTATCAAAGATAAATCATCATTCCAATCATCCCAGTAGTAATTAAAACATTATAGGAGATGACGAATAAACATGCACTTTTAGAAGTAAACAATTTAGAACCAGAATTCACATATTTTATTCTCTTAGGGTGGAATGACTCTCACCCACAAGATCCACTTCGATGGAACCACTCTCGGCGAATATAAACATGATGGTGGAACCACTCTAGCCATATTAGGGTGGACCTACTCTCACCTTAATGTATACGTAGTGCACCAATGGCTAACTTTTAATGTAGTTAATATTTAAGTTCATATATATGATAGAATTGAATAGCTATGGCAATAATACCCAAGAGGGGGTGAATTGGGTTATTTTAAAATTTTGATGTGAAACTTGAAAATTTTCTTTATAAAGAGGAATGAGAACTTTGATGCTAGTTAAAGATGATTTAAATATTGCAAATCGCAATAAATTAAATGAAAAATAAACGCAATTGAGTGACACAAGCGATATATAGTGGTTTGGCTTAAACAAGCCTAATCCACTACCTTAGCTCTTCACTAAGGATTTTCAAGCAAATAATTATAACCCTCCTCTCACACCGGATAAGCCTTCTAGCATCAAGCTAGGAAATTACAATCCTCTTACTTAAATAAGCAAGCCATCTAGCAAGGCTAGGTAAAATATAACCTCTTACTTAGGTACAAGTTGGTCCTTTAACTATATGAGCTAGGAACACAAATAATGATACAAGAAATAGTTCTCTAAGAGTATGCCCTCTTAGTTATAGTGTAATCAATGACAAATCCAAGGCTAGAAATATACTTCTACACAATTAAAACACAAGCCTTGAAAATAAGAAATTTTGAATACCAATGAAGCACAATAAATGATGAGCACTTGGAGCTTGTAGATTGATCATATATAAGTCTTGGATCACCCATTTGACTTATATTCTTGAAAGCTTGATTGAGAATCTTGTCGTTGATAGTGGAGAGATCACTTTGAGATAGTAGAGGAACTAGCCGTTACAGGCTATTTGCGACAAACTGGTCAACAGATTAGTTCAAACATTTGAACACCGATCGACAAGAGGATTAGGGTTGTCGACAGCTTCTTCAGACTTGTCAACAGGTCCTGATGTAAAGGCGGTCGACAATAAACTATAGAGAACGTGATTTGCAATCGATTGACAGCCTATTTTGGACGGTCGACAGCATGAAGCAAAACAGTCAATAGGTTGTCTCGTGATTTTCAAAAATATGCTTTGTTTTCTCCAATAACTTTGGCCAATGTGTTTAAGACAAGTTATGATGATTTTTCAATTTCAACTAATCTCCATTAAGAAAATGTATTTAGAAGTAAGCTGTTTTAAATGAAAGTTTATTTTTTATTTTAATTTGATTTTCTTTTCAATGGTTGTTTTTTTTTTTTATAAGATGGGTTGAAATTGATTTTGTTTTCATAACATGTGAAGTTTTGTGAATCATCAAAATCAAAACATCAACATATATATATTATTTGATGGCAGAGACTAGAACAATGATTGAGGCATTAGCGGTGGAGAATAGTGAACGACAATAGAATCCATTCTCAGTCAAATTGTGAAGCTCGATCGTTGCCCATCGTAGCCGTCCCTCATAATTGAAGCCCGTCATCACTAAAGCTCCTCGTTGTCAGCTTCAAAGATGAAGAGTCCATTGTTGAAGCTTGTCGCCTCACATCTCTCGCTATCGCCTTGTCTCTTTCGCTTTTGTCTCTACTCTAGTCGCTACTGACCGTCGCATCCTCCACTCTCGCCACCAACTGAGCTCGAGCATAGTGGCAAGCTCAGCACAAGTCGAGCCCAAGCTGAGCTCTAGTTCGGACTATGTAAACTTAGCTCGAGCTTGAGCCCAACTTCTAGCAACTTTAGCATGAGCTCGAGCTCGAGCCTAAGGTCAGATTTGCGGAGCCGAGTCAAGCTTAGCGAAGCTCAGAAAGGCTCAGCTCAATTATAGCCTTAGTTTGTGCCACAAAATAATATCAAAATTAGAAATAATTGTGAGAGAAATCTTATTTGGTGACTGATATCTCAGGAAAGCATTATCTCTTAAAACATAATAGGGCCTTTCTTTTTCCTCACCATTGTCAATCATCCTGCTAGAAAACCTGTCCTGAAATATGCAATAAGAAGGGAAAAAGGTCACAATACAGTTCATGTCTTAAGTTATCTTGCTAATAGAGAGAAGATCGCATTTTAAGTTTGGCACATGTAATATAGATTTCAGTTGTAAACCAGACACATAAGTTGTCCCTTGTCCCATAATCGAAGACGTAGCACCATCTTCCATAGGGATGGAACTTATTTATTGGAGCCATAGAACCTATCCTATGATCGAAAGCTCTAGTACCTACTATCTAGCAATTCCCATTCATTTTTCTAGATGATGAGAAATATCTCAGATTATCTTTTTATACCATGGAGACTATTGGATTAGTGATTAAGGTGTCTGGTCCCTTAGTCAATTGTGTGTGGCTCAATAGTTTGTGAAGGAGCTTTAGTTGTTTGGTGGTTAGGTTCAAGCTAGTGTCCTTCTTGGTTTTAGGAGAAATAGTAGTAGCATATGCTAAACGTTTTTTCTCCCTTCTTTTTTTGGCTTCTAATTTGATAGCTTACCATGTATTTTTCAATAAGTTTCCTTTGTGTGATAGGGTTTATTATAGTAGTCACATCACTGTTTGTCCTGGGAAATGAAAGAATTTTCTTCATGCTTAAATGTATAGCAAGCACAGAGCTTGAACTTGAGTCCACAAAAAAGTTGAGCATTACCTGTTTTTTGCTCTCTTTTCTTCTACCTTTAGCAAACACTTCCTAGAGGGATGGAAGCAGTTTGGTGCCTAGTAGTCAGCCACATGCTTTATCTAAATCAGCATTGAGTCCCTAAAGAAAATCAAAGATCCTTTCCTTCTCCAACATTTTACTATATTTCAAACTATTACTAGAAAACTTCCAACTAGAATCATAAAAAATATCCATCTCTTACCATAACTCCATCAAGGCACTGTAGTACTTGAAGACACTAAGATTTTTCCCTCTCGAGTGGTGAGAATAACAAACCAAATCTCAAAATATTGTGATGTATTTTCAAGAACAAAATATATCTCTTGTACTATCTCCCATACTTATTTAGCAATCTTGTAAAACATGTAGGTTAGTCCAATTTTCGATTCCATCGAGTTAATAAACCATGGCATAATAATTGAATTTTTAGCCTCGCACATTTGATAATCCGTTGTATCCAAGGATGGAGTCAAAATTGCTCCAGAGAGATAGTCAAACTTTCCTTTGCCTTTGATTACAAGAATAATAGATCAAAACTTCCTTTGCCTTTGATAGGATAATCGCAAATGGTGTGTTGGAGGTGGTTGAGGAATCTACCATTGTCTAGATTGCATTCTCTAGGTTGATGTCAGCATAATGATTGGTTTTTCTAATTATGTTAACCAATGTCTGATATCATGAAATGAGACAAGGTTTTGGGATGATAACACTCGCATAAATCTCATTATTCTCTAAAATATATATACAGAATTAATTTCCTAATTTAGGATATTATAAGATATACATGATTAATTTCCTAATCTAGGATGCAATAAAATGAAAATAATTCCTAAGCTATAAGAGAATACAACAGGCAAGATAATAATAGAATATAATTTCCTAAAATACTGTTATATCAATTCCACTAATTTGGGATTCTTCCTACAATTCTCCAACAGAAATTGAACCTTAGAATTTTTGTAAATATGTAATTAGGAAAGAGTGTATTGATCATTTACTAGGATGTAGTGAGGATAATTTCAGTATATAAGTAATTGTTGATTTGTCCTTCCACTGGGGAAAGATGATAACGAAGATGAGAAGAGAGTGGTAGCATCTGACAAAAGTAAAACTTTCTCTAGATCATTAGCTACACCATGCTGAATCAATGAAAATTGAATCACTGTAATTGTTGATTTGTCCTCATGGCAGTGAACTTCTGGCATTTCCTTGCCATCTTGATGAGTTTTGTGCACTGATCATGCATGCTGTTATTATTTAGCTCTTGCTTTTGTTCTGTTGGGAAAAAATGAGTTGTAAGAGCAGGTGTTGGTGGGACATGAGGGACCAGTGAGGGTGGTGGATGTGGTTGCTTTTGATCTGAAATAAAAATGTACAATATGGGTTATCTATCCATTGAACGATATTAAGGATAAGGATGCAAGTTGTCTCATTTCCTCAATCTCTGGTCTTCTGTCAACTCATATATATGAAAGATCTTTACCAAAAGAATATGTGATTTCGATGAAGCACTTATTTAATGAAATCACCCGACAGTGCACCTTTTGGTGTGTAGGGATATGAATAGCAAAACCATGTCAATTAGTTACGGTGCAGAGTAAATATGTTCTTGGGCATGTTTATTCACTACTAGTGCTATTTATACTGCAATTTGTACATTACTTTATACATATTTAAAAAAATTAGTGATATTTCTTTACAAAATTATCAACTAATTTTTAAGAATTAAAAACATTTTATTTAAAAAAAACTGTTTATAATTTTATAAAGAATTATTTATAATTTATTGAATATATTTACTCAGATTATAGTTTATTTATTTTTAGCAATCTATGCATCAATATGGTAGGTAAAATAAAGGACAGTGATACTTCAACATATTTAGCGAACAAATATTAGATAAAAGGGATAATTACACGACCCCCTTGAGGTTTTTGTGAAATTATATGTGCTATTTTTGTATTTATGAAAATTACAAAAAAATTTCTTAATTTTTAAAAATTCATAACACACCAATCCAATTCATGGCAATAATTTGAGATATTTGAAATGAATTGGGATCTATAATTTGAATATTATCTATCATTTTATTAATATATATATATATATATAATTTGTTTAATTTTTTATCTGTAATTTAAATATTTGATGTTGAGTTTTATTTTATTTTCATTATAAATTTGTGCTAATATTGTTATATAATTATTCTCTAATTATGAAACTATATTACTTAATCCAATTTTAAATCTATTAAGTATTATTTGATAAATTTATTTATTTCATAAAAATACATATTGGTTCAACTCCCGTCTAACAATTGAACTAAGAATATATGCCTTTTCAACCTTATACCTCAATCCAATTTCTAAACATTGGTCATTCTTAGAATACCAACGATAATAAAAATTATACATTGATAATTTTGGTCTAAAATCCAATTAATACCCAAAAACATCTAAAAGATTTTGGTCTAAAATAAAAGGCTTACTAAATTTTATTTAATAGTTGTTTGTCTTGAATATAAATTAAATGTTAGTGAAAGTATTTAAACCAAGTCCTTAATAATTTTAATAGTTATTCAACTATAATTCTTACCTAGTGTTACGATAATTAATCTCGATTTTGGATCTATTTTGGAGGTTCAATTTTTCACTAAGAGAAGAAATATTGTAATAAAACTTCTTAATTAATTCTTGTTGGGTTTGGACACCCAACCCAACTATTGCAACTATTACTTTACCTTTACTTATTAAGAACAAATTACTCATATCATTAATACATATGAATCAAACAAAAGAGAACACAACCATCGGGTGCTAACTTAGATGGTAGGAAGTTACATTATTGTGTTAATAGTCCCTAGGCCTCCTTGCTTCTTCACTTAGGCTCCAATGTGGTTCCTTACCCTGCCTATAGTCGTGTCTAAGAGATAAAGGGACTTATGATGCAGCCATGGAAACCTATTAGGGTTTTTTTGGGGGTGTTCTTGACCTTGTTAGGGTGAATCTAGGCCCAAGTTAACCTTTTGTTAATAAAACAAAAAAAAAGAAAAAAGCAGACACACACACGCGCACAAATACAATTAAATTCGATTTCAAAAAACTTGCATCTACCATCAATGTCCCCAGAGATATATCAACATTTTGCCTTGCAACCGGGTATGTTACATAAACCATTTATTTACATCACATTTGAATCAACATCTAAATCCTCAAATTCTAATCACCAACATCATGATCAGCCGCACAAAACTCTTCAAAATGGAAAGCAAGTGGCACAAAAGAGAATTTCGTTCCCAACATCATGTCTCTTGCTTAAGAAAACATATGCCTAACAAAGCCATGAGAGGTATAGGCACTGAAGATCTAGTATCTCTTTCCAGCATGAGCCTGCACGTATCAAAAACCTTTGTTTCATCATAATAGGATCAGCAACAACCAGCCCTTCATGTGGGAAATATCGACAACTAGGATGATTTTGTCTTAACAAAAGTACAAAAATTCAAATGGACTTCAGCATCATCAATACCAACTATGCAACTAGGCAAGGATGGAATATAGTAAATTATCTGCATCTGTCATCTTTAACATGTTAAAAAGTAACTACTGAATCTAGTATAACTAAACACAGTTTGTCTCAATATATAAGCTTCATATATACAACAAAAGTTACATCAAGTACAAAGCATGTGCCTTGTTTTACATGATTCTGGTAACTAGAAAGCTCACTAAGTGGAAGCCTTGTGAGCGTGTGTTTGTCTATAAATACATGCTCCACTTGCACTTCTTTCAAACGATACCCTGTTAGTCTTTGAGAATCACCACTACCTATTCGATTTCAGAAACCTTAAATTCCTAAAGACACACAGTTGGAAACATGATCAGCCCAAAGAAGCTCACTACGATGGCTAGAAAGTGGGAGAAGGTTGCTTCCATGGGGAAGAAAAGAAGTGCTCTGACAGTATTGGACAACAATGAGACTGCTGACACTTGCAAAAGATTTTTGATGCCTAATAAAGGCCATTTTGTTATCTACACTAGTGATCAAAAGCGTCTAGAAATTCCAGTATTGTATCTCGAAAATAAAATTTTTCTAGAGCTCCTCAAGATATCAGAAGATGAGTTTGGACTGCCAAGAGATGGACCAATCATATTGCCATGCGATGCGGTCTTCATAAAGTATATTGCATCGCTCATCCAAAGGGGTCTAAGTAGAGAACTAGAGGAAGCATTGCTTCTTTCCATCAATGCAAGTTTCTGCTCGTCAGTGTGTTTCCATCAAGAAGCAAGCAGCCAACAACTGTTAGTTTATGGCTAATGAAATCATATGCACGCGTATTATGGATTCCAGCAACAATCCGCACACAGAAAATATATACATCCCATGTAATCAAGTTGTGCATGAACTGTACATTAAGAATAGTATATGCTACTCAGGCTTTCCTTCGCATCCAATTTATTGTCTTGGCGAAATTGAGTTTTTACTTTCCAGGTTTTCAGCAAAATTGAGTCTTTCCCTTGGATGCTAAACCGCTAATTTCTTGCTATATGTACATTTCATCACAGGCTGGTATGGGCAAACTAGATTTGGAAACCAAGATAACTTACCTGGTAGTGAAAATAACTGCAGAATTAACTGTGGTGACGAAATGATCGCTCACAGTGAAGGAAAAAAAGAAAAAAAAAAAAAAAAGGCTAATGGTGCCTAACCCTCTAAAGTGTTTTCAGAGGTCAAAATCACTTTTTCTTACAAGTTGTCCTAACATCATAGAGGTGACAATTTTCAAGTAAATTAAAAATTCTGACATTTAATATGAAAATTTTAGGGCTTGACCCCAACTAAACAAAGCATTAGCAAAAACGGAGAAAAAAAATAGCAATCATTTCGAAGTTTCAGCCTGTATGTACTGAAAAACATTCTTTCACATGAAAATTATTAGTAAATTTTGACCGTACAAAATCAGGATGATTTATTTCTAAAGTCTTAACAAAAGTGAAAATAAGGACTTTAGCATAAACATTCAAAAATTCAAAGGAATCTTCACTGTCCAAAGAAATTATCATCACAAGACTTTTAACATTTCAATTGCTACCAAAATTATGTTTACTAATTATTATATTCAACAAGGATGAGATCTATATCGTCCTTCTTGTCCTTGTCTTTAAAATGTTGACTAGAGAATATAGTATAGCTAAGCACATGGCTTGTCTTTATATGGTCTCATATACAACAAAAGCAGCTTCTTTTGCTACTAAGCATACTTGTATTTATGTGACTCTAAGTAGAAGAAAGGTTCATTAATGTGAAGGTTACAAGTGTGTGAAAATATGTGTTTATATATATATATATATATATTTTATATACACTTGCATTGCCTTCTACACAGTCGAGATTACCATTTTAGTTTTCTAAGAAGCATCACCATCGTTTCTCCTTCTAAAGTATAAACTCTTACAGACAAAGTAGAAAATCATGATGAGCCCAAATGAAGGTTGTGACAATGTCAAGGAAGTGGGAGAAGGTGGCTTCTGTTGAGAAGATTAGAATTTCTTGGCAAAGATTTGACAACAAAGTGAATTCAGAAAATTGTAGGAAATTTGTAATGACCAATAAAAGCTTCTTTTTTTCAAAAAAAAAAAAAAATCTATACCAGTGACCAGAAGTGTCCACAAGTGCCACTTTCAGTGCGATACTATTATATGGCTTAAAAACAAAAGGCATAGGCATTGAAGATCTAGTATAAGTTTCAAACAATGAGACTGCAGGAATCAAAGAACTTTGTTTCATTACAGTAGGTCCTCCTGGAATCAGCATCCACTAGCCTTTCATGTGGGAAATATCGACAACCCAACCTGTATGACACTGGGAAGATTTTCTCCTAGCAAATACATAGGTCTTGCTCATATATAACCTTCCAGAAAATCAAATGGATCTTCAGCATCAAATGCAACTATGCAAGTATCATCTTGAGACACCGACTGGTTTGTCAGCAACTACTAAAATTATTGGAAAGTGTAATTGCTGCCAAGATACTATATATCCTGTCTCTGCCATCCTCAATTAACTAACCGCTGAATCCAATATTACTAAGCACACAGTTTTGTCTTTATATAAATTTCATATACAACAAAAGTTACATTAATTACAAAGCTATGTCTTGTTTTACATGATTCCAGGTAACTGAAAAGTTATTAACTGGAAAGTTACAAGCCTTATGAGTGCATGCTTTGGCCTATAAATATATGATAAACTGGCATTTCTTTCAAACAATATCTTCTTACATTTTGAGAATCATCATCACCTGTTTGCTTTCAGAAACCTTACTTTCCAAATATACACGGTAGAAAAAAAAATGATCAGATCAAAGAAGCTCACCACAATGCCTGTAATACCCCATGTTGCAAAGTGTCAAGTAAGTTTAAAGAACTGAAAATTAGTTTGAGAATTTAGTTAAGTAATTGCCGAATTAGACGAAGGGAGTACCCCGGACCCTAGATAGCCAAGAAAAATCGTATAGTATTGACGAGTAATTTGAGTTATGATTTTTGGTGATGAAAGAAATGGGATCGGAAACAGTTTTCGGTACAACTATCTATCAGGTTGAGAAAACTGAATGATCGTAAGGGATGTAATACTCGAGATTTTTAGATTCAAATAGTTGAGAAAATAGGATGTTTTAAGGGATTATGGATGTTTGGAAATAAAAGTTTAATTTCTGAGCTAGGGGCAAATTTGTAATTTTTGATATTCGGGTAAAAGAGTAATTTACCTAAAAATTAGGGGCATTAGCGTAATTAGTCCATTTTTCAGGAACTTAAAATGCAATTAAAAATTAGTCCGGGGACCATGTTGAAAAGGGTCAAAGTGCAATTACCCAAAAGTTCGGGCTAAAGTGTAATTCTTGAAACCTTTTTACTATGGGCATTTGAGAAATTCAGGAAAAGTCTCATAAATAACGTTAAAGATAAGATGAAGGCTCATGATGACTTTAAGGATAAGATTTGATAAGATTTTGTTGGATATGATTTGATTTGGATAAAGATTTGATTTGAATAAGATTTGATTTGGATAACAATGATTACATAAAATCTTAGAATATTTGATAATGATTATATAATATCTTGGAAGATTTAGAATGATTGCAGAATATCTTAGAATATTTGATAATGATTATATAATATTTTAGAAGATTTAGAATGATTACAGAATCTTAGAAGATTTGGTAATGATTATAGAATATTTTGGAAGATTTACAATGATTGTAGAAGATCTTTAGAAGATTTGAAATGATTGTAAAAGATTTTGAAGATTTGAAATGATTGCAGAATATATGTTTCTTGGTGGCTAAGTTTCCAAAACCTATAAATAGGGGTTCATAATCAAAGGTTTCTCATTCGAAATTGTGAGAAGTTCGTGCTAGACAAGAGTGCTTCGGGTTTAGTAGATAGAAGGCTTTTTAAGCATACGCAAAGCATCACACGCGCAGAGCACTTAGGCAGCACGTGAGGACGTGTAAGGAGGTGGTTTGGTTAAAAGACTTGAAGAGTTGCACGAAAATTGAGATTGGGCACAAGATTCAAAGTGTTCTGAGTTTCGTTCAAGGTGAGTGTTCTACCTGAAAACTTGGTTTTAAGTTGTGAGTGTTCGCCCCCAAAACTTGATTTATTGTACTTGTTCTATCTGAACATGTGTGTGATTTCATACAAAATGGTTTTGTGCATTGAAATAGTAACCGGTGACGGTTGGTTTTTATGAGGGAGGTTCATCCCTAAACGTTTTGAACTGGTGCATTGCATTTTATAAAATGTTGTTTATATGATGCATTGAATTGTGAAATATGGCATTGTCTTGAGTTTTGTGTGTACGTATGGAATGTCAGCCTCGGATGTTGTCTGGATAGTGTAGCCATAATTCTCCAAGGGCGTGACGGAATAATAAGGGTATCCGATGCTAGTGTGTATGTCAGGATAGCCACCTTAGTTTCCGTGCTAGGCCGTTTGGTCAGGGAAGTTGCACTAGGACGACTAGGTGGTCCATACAGTGTTGTTCATGTGGGATGTCAGCCTAGGATGTTGTCTGGATAGTGTAGCCGTAATTCTCTAAGGGCGTGACGGAATAATAGGGGTATCTGATACTGGTGAGCATGTCAGGATAGCCGCATTGATTTTCGTGCCAGGCCGTTTGGCTAGGGAAGTTGCACTAGGATGACTAGGTGGTCCATGTGAAATTTTGGAGTTGGGATTGTATGGTGGTTCCTGGATGCTTAAGGTGGGAACGTATTCTGGTGAGATGCATTGGCAGCCCCATTTAAGCTAGAATCGCGTCGTGTCGTCGAGTCGGTATGGTGACATAGCTTTTAGAGATATTGCTCTTTTCCCGTGGTAGGGTTAAGCGTTGGGGATTCTCTTGGGCTAGGGCTTATTGGGTGTATTGGTTTATTTCATGTCTTGCATTCATTCATGAAAAATGTGATTTAAAACTCTCACTTAGATGATTCAGCATCTAATTTAGACTATGTCCCTGGAATATTCAAACGTTCCAGGTGAAGGCAGCGGTGCGAAAGGAAAAGGAATTGACAAGGGATGACGGCGATAGAGGATGTTTTATATTATGTCCTTTTAGTTATGTTGTTTATTTTGAAAACGTCATGTAAACGTTGGTGCAACTTTATATTATAAATAAAGTGGTTTTCGGTTATGACCTGTTAAGGTTTCGATCTGGCTTCCGCATTTGAATTGGTGAACCTGTCTTAGTTTATTGATAGTTCATAATTGATATACTGAGAAGGTGTAACGGGATCTTCGGGGAAAGGTGTTTGTGTTGGATTTCTGTTGTTTATTTGGAAAAAAAAATTATATCCCCGGAATCTTACGTTACGTAACGCTCCCGAGAAGCGGGGTGTTACAATGCCTAGAAAGTGGGAGAAAGTTGCTTCCTTGGGTACAAAAAGAAGTGCTCTGCCAGTATTCAACAACAGCGTGACTGCTGACACTAGCAGAAAATGTTTGGTGGCAGATAAAGGCCATTTTGTTATCTACACTAGTAATCAAAAGCATCTACAAATGCCACTACAACATCTTGAAAATAAAATTTTCACAGCTCTCCTCAAGCTATCTGAAGATGAGTTTGGATTGCCAAGAGATGGGCCAATCACATTGTCATGCGATGCAGTCTTCATAATGTATGTTGCCTCACTCATACAACGGGATATAAGTAAAGATCTAGAGGAAGCTTTGCTCCTTTCCATCAATACAAGTTTCTGTTTATCACTTTCTTCCCATCAAGAAGCAAGCAGCCAACAACTGCCAGTTTGTGGCTACTGAAACAAAATGCATGTATATTCTTGATTCTAGCAACAATCCACATACATAAGATACCTCCTGTGTAATTAAGTTGTGGATAAACTGTCCGTTGAGAATAGTAATTAAGATAATCCAGCAGAGTAAGGAATTTATAGATGCTGTTGGAATTTTAGAGACATTGGTAGCTATGAAGTTAACGAACAAAAGTTGAAAAAAAATATGAATGTGAAATGTTGTAACCTCATTATTTTTATTCATATCATCATGCCTTTAAATAGGCAATACATGTCAACTGAATAACAAGAAAATAGAATTTATTGATGGACTTAAATTTAAAAAAACGAAATTATCTTAACCCACTAAATCAGTAAACAGAATTTTGACCCAATCAACCCACTAAATCAGCAACTTTGAATCAATATTCACCATTCCTCCTTGATTCAAAGTTGCAAAACTTCAACTTTTTATGGAGCACTTCTCTCCAAATTTCTTCCCAATTGTGAAGCACTTCTCTTCACTTCTTGATGCACTTCTCATCACAATCATCATTTCCTTCAAATGTTGAAAAAAAAAAAAAACAATTCAGTTTCATGGAGCACTTCTCTCCAAAAAATTCTTCTTGGTGCACTTCTCACCAACTAAAAGAGCATTTCCTCTTCAATTGCCCCTTCAATCGCCTTCACTCTACTTGCTTGTTCTTTCAAGTTAAATCTGCAATCCTTTTTCAAATGCCCAGATCTTTTACACTGGAAGCATTGAGGCTTCCCCTTGTGCCAACAATCTTTCTCTTCATGACCAAGTTTTTTGCAATGGTCACATTCTAGAATTTTTCCTTTCTTCTTTGACGATGAACTCTTGGCAAGATAAGCTCCCTCCACTATCTTTTCACTTTCTTCATTTCTCATAATCCTTCTTTGCTCCTGAACTTGCAAGGCTCCGATTAATTCTGCAAATGTAATTTGGCTAATGTCCCTTGAATCTTCAAAGGAGGAGATTTTTGTCTCAAACCTCTCAAGTAGGCTTATCAAGACTTTCTCTACGATCCTGCTGTCAGGTAGCTCTTCTCCCATAAGTCTGATTTTATTTACCACCGTCATTAGTTTTTCAGAGAACTCTTGGATTGTATCATTTTCATTCATTCTAAGAATCTCAAAATTTCTTTTGAGATTCAACACTTGTATTCTCTTCGTTCTAGCATTCCCTTGATATAGCTCTTTCAATACATCCCATGCTTCCTTAGCCATTTCACACGCCATGATTCTTGAGAAAATTGATTCGAAGACAGCAGCGTGTATTTGAGATAAAGCCCTCGGAGCTTTAGCTTCTACTTCTTCATGAGCTTTGATTTGATTGAGCGTAGGATTGTTTCCAAGCGGATGTATCTCCCTTTCACTTTCGACCCACTTCCATAAACTGAGACATCTCAAATGAGCTTTCGTTTTGACAACCCATACTTGATAATTTTCTCCATAAAAAACTGGTGGTGAAAGAAATGATGTGTTGGTGAAAGCCATAGAAATAAAGAAGGCGTTGATGGGTTCTCTTTCACAGGCCCTTTAAGATCATTGAATGCTCTGATACCACTGTTAGAATTTTAGAGACATTGGTAGCTATGAAGTTAACGAACAAAAGCTGAAAAAAAATATGAATGTGAAATGCTGTAACCTCATTATTTTTATTCATATTATCATGCCTTTAAATAGGTAATACATGTCAACTAAATAACAAGAAAATAGAATTTATTGTTAAACTTAAATTTAAAAAAACGAAATTATCTAAACCCACTAAATCAGAATTTTGACCCAATCAATCCACTAAATCAGTAAACAGAATTTTGACCCAATCAACCCACTAAATCAGCAACTTTGAATCAATATTCAACAGATCCTCATGCTAGTCTACACATGATTGCATTCCTGTCCAATTTATTGTCATGTTGAAATTGCGTTTAAACTTTGCAGACACCCAACAATCCCCGTGGTATATGTACATTTGATCACAGGCTGATATCTAACTCCAGTCTTAACTGGAAAGAGTCAAACAAGAACTGGATACCTAGATAATTCACTAAATAGTGAAAACATTTGCAGAATTAATTCTGGAAGGGGAGAACACCCTTAGATAATGACAAGGAAAGCAAATATCTAATTTCATGGAAATTAAATGCATTGAAGCTGTGCACTGGACATCGAACGTACAACTAGTCCACTTCAATTAATTCATATCAAGCATAGATATGGCATTTCAGTCTTCCAAGAGCCAAATCTCCTTTCATCTCTTATCCAATAAAAATCTGCCCTCTTTCTTGTTTATGAACGAAAAAAAAAAAAAAAATAGGATTCAGTTTTAATAATTTCTACTGAATGTGTACAACCAGTACATATCCATTTTGATCCTTTTTTAGGTGAAGAAACCGAAATATTAGCATTGCAGATCATGTATTCATGTTCAATGCAGCCCAAGGTCTTCTCTGTTAATGATGATTTTCACTTAGAAACTCATACTTATGCCCTGAATTTTCATCAATTGGATGGTCACAAATAATTGTATGTGTTGAGAGTAAAATAATAGTATAAAAGATAAAGTTAACCTTTTAGCTAACAACTTTACCTTTTAGATCAGATGGTAGTTAACAATTCAACATTGTATTTAAGCAAACAAAGATCCTAAGTTTAAATCTTACTGCCAACTCAATATTTAGATTGTTGCACATGGTTGGATTAGTTATCAATGAAGCCTGACCACATATAAGAGGGTGGTGTTGAGAGTAAAATAATAGTATAAAAGATAAAATTAACTCTTTATCTAATAACTTAAACTTTTAGATCAGATGATGGTTAGCAATTCAACCATAGAAAAACTGACATCAAGTAGCACAAGAAATGTCATGCAAGCTCTTATGATGGCAACCTTGATATTGTCCACAAAAGCCATTTAAAGGACTAAAAGATTATCAGCAACAGAACCAACTGTCTTGGCATCTTCATTGACAATGGGCATAGAGTAAGGGATTGACTGCCGTCAATCATCTTCATTCTAAATGAAAATAAAAGATTAATTTGTTGGCATACAACCATTTGATCACAGATTGACTTTTCATATCCCATCTCAACTTATTGAAAAGCAAGCACAGATAATTTAGCTGAAGTAAGTTTAAGGCTACATAGAACAATACAAACCCAGCAAATTTATGGAGTAGATCAGTGATCTACTAAATTTGTGGTGACAAAATGATTGTAGAGGGGAAAAAAAAAAGGCTAATGTTGCCCAACCGTCCAAAGTTCCCTTAGATGTCAATATCTCTAATTCTTATGAGTTGTCCTGATATCATAGTGGTGACAGTTTCCAAGTAAATTAAAAATTCTGACATTTAATTTCAAAATTCATAGGTTTAGCTGGTAGCTTTGCTGACTCTGCCAAATTTGTCTCCAAGTCACTCAGCAGAAGAGGACAAGAGATGTCCGCTATTACTTCAAATCCTACCAATTGACCGCAACTAAGAATGCATTGGAATGGAAGTGGGATAAAAAAGAATCATTTCAAAGCATGGAATTGAGAAATTCTTTCATATGGAAATTATCAGCAATTTCTGACAGTACAACATTATTACGATTTGTCCCTAATGGCTTAACAAAGTACAAAAGGGTCAGCAAAAGTTAGTTTTTTCCTTTGATACTAAACTATTAACTTCTTGATATATGTATATTTGATCACAGGCTAATGTCTTACTCTCATCTTAACTGAGAGGCAAACTAAAATTGAATACCAAGATAATTTACTTGGCAGTGAAAATAATTCAAGAATTAATTCTAGACAGAAAAAAAAAAAAAGAAAAAAAACAAGAAAACTTAATTAGTGAACTGTGAAATTTGTTGTGGCCAAATGATTGCTGGACAGGTGGTGTCTAACCCTCTGAAGTGCTCTTAGAGGTATCACTATTTCACATCAGTTGTCCTGATATAATAGAAGTGACAATTTCCAAGTAAATTTAAAATTCTGATATTCAATATCAAAATCTTAAGAGGTTGACCACAACAAACAAAGCATTGGCACATAAAGAGAAAAAAAAAAAAAAAGAATCAGTCCCAAGCTTGAGCCGTTGGGGATTTACAAACTTAGATATCAGTTAATTCTGACCATATTCCTAATGGCATCAGTAAACACATATTCATTCATGCGGAAATTATCAGCGATCATACAACACTAAGATATTTTTTTTTTCTCTAAAGTCTCAACAGAACTAAAAAGGGGCTTTAGCATGAGGATACAAAAATTCAAAGGGATCTTCAGCATACAAAGAAATTATTACTGTGAGACTTCTGACATTTCAGTTGCTACCAGAAATTATTATATTCCTTGTTTTTCCTGTATTTGAAATGTTAACTAACTGTAAAATGTGGTATAGCTAAGTACATGGCTTCTCTTTATATATTCTCATATACAACGAAAGCTGCTTGTACTACTATGCATGCTCGACTTTACATGACTCCAAGTAAAGAAAGGTTCATTAATGTGAAAGTTACAAGCGTGTGTGTAAAATGTTGTGTTTATATTATGTACATGTGTGTGTGTGTGTGTGACACACTTGCATTGCCTTCTATGCACTCTAGATTACCATTATCGTCTTCCAAGAAGCATCAGCACCTTTTCTCCTTCTGAAGCATAAACTCCTAGAGACAGAGTTGAATAGCTATCAGCCCACAAGCGCATGGCAGTGTCAGGAAGTGAGAAGGTGACTTCTGTTGAGAGGAAAAGAACTTCTTGGCAAAGATTTAACAACAAAGTGAATTCAAAAAATTGTAGAAAATTTGTAATGGCTAATATTGGCCATTTTTTTCTTGTCTACGCTAGAGATCAAAAGTGTCTAGAAATGCCTACCACACAGTAGGAAAACATGATCAGCCAAAAGGAGCTCACTAGAATGGCTAGAAGGTGGAAGGAGGGGAAGGTTGCTTCTGTGGGGAAGAAAATAAGTGCTCTGCCAGTAGTATTCAACAGCAGTGAGACTGCGGACACGTGCATAAAATATTTTTCTGGCTACTAAAAGCCATTTTGTTATCTACAATAGTGATAAAAAAAAAAAAAAAGGTCTAGAAATACCACTGCTGTATCATGAAAATACTGTTTTCAGAGCGCTCTTCAAGATATCTAACGACGAGTTTCACTGCCACGAGATGGGTGAATCGCATTTTAGATGGAAACTTTTTTCCATTTTTTGCTGACAAAAACCATTTAGAGGACTAAGAGATTATCCACAACAGAATTGACTGCTTTGGCTTCTTCAGTGACAACAGGCATAGATTAAAAAACCTACTCTAGTCAGTCATCTTCCTTTGAACGAAAAAGAAAAGATTAATTTGTTCGTATACCTACATTGGATCACAAACTGATCTGTCACATCCCATCTTAACAACCTATCAGAAGGAAGCAGGAAATCAATGGTAGATAATTTAGTTGAAGTAAAATTAAGACTATCTAGAAGAATAGGAAACCAACATAATGAAACCAGAAATATTTATGGGGTAAAAGATCAGTGAATTATGAAATTTGTGGAAATGAGCACGAAATAGAATAACAATACGTCAAGACTCAATCCCACTATGTAGATGGCTGAACAGAAAAAAGATAAATAAAAAAAAAAAAGAAGGAAAAGGGCTAACAGTGCACAAACCATCTGAAGTTCTCTTAGAGGTCAATATCTCTGTTCCTTATGGATGGTCAATATAATTGTGGTGACAATTTCCAAGTAAATTAAAAATTCTAATATTTTATGAAAATTTTGGTCGTAACAAATAGAGGAATCATTTCGAAGCCTAAGCCTGTCGATATTGAAAAACTTAGAACTCGTAACATGATTCCTAAATGCATCAGGAAACACAAAATCTGTCACATGGAAATTGTCAGCAAATTCAGGTCGTACAATACTAGGATTGGATGTCTGGTGTTGAGCATACATAACCATATAAAAATCAGAGAGATTTTCAGCATCCATAGCAATTATCGTTGTGAAACTTGTTATATTTCAGCTGCTACCAGAATTATGACCATTCAGTAACAAGGATGGGACCTAATATACTCTTTGATTTCCTTATTTTTAATAAAATATTAACTACAATATCTAGTATAACTATGTACATGGCTTTTTCACATAGCAGCATATACAACAAAAGCTGCATTTCAAACTAAGCATACTTGTCTTTTACATGACGCCAATTAGAAGAAAAGTTCATGAACTTGGCAGTTACAAGTGTGTGTGTGTGTACGTATATGACACAATTGCATTGCTTTCATCCGGCTCAAGAATATAATTTTAGCCTTCTAAGAATCATCATCACTTTTTGTCCTTCTGAAAGCAGAAACTCCTCGTTTGATAGAATTAATAAAATTTCAAACAAGCAATTCTGCATCTTGGTTTTTGTTCCTTTAGTAATGTTTAACTTAACATATGATAGTGAAGAAGTATGAACTTTTAAACTTCTCACTTTTTTAGTTGAATTGGACACATTATACACAAATGATAACTACTCATATGGAGGCAGTTACACAGAAAAAACAACCACGTAAGAAATAAATAATTGTATAATGAATAGAAAATTACCTCTACATTTTGCCTAACCGCCTAACTATCTATATTTCTAGTACATGTTTTTTTACATACCCCCTCAAACTAGGCTGTAAATATTAAGGAAGCCTATGTTGGATCTTCACATTTTTAAACTGAGTCTTCAATGAGTAGTCTCAATAGATCCTTGGTATGTAGGAAATCCACCTTAATTTTTCTTTTTATGAAGTGTCTGTCTATTTAGATCACTTTGAACATGTTGAATTGCCATCAATATTTTAGTTGGACGACTACAATATTAGATGTTTGAGAGGTCTCCTTGACAACATCTATGCTACGTCTTTAGTGTCGCAATACTTCTCCTTTGCGACATGCCTGATTTCTTGTGTCGTCTTGTGGATAATGCATTTACTCTGACTTGCTGTGTCTTCATTGACAGTAAATTATTTTTCTAGCATCATCCTTCAGTTCCTCTGGAGATATGACCAACAACCCCTCAAAGGCTAATTAGGATTTGATTTAATGTGTCTCTTCTTTTTTGCAGGACTAGAGAGACGGTTGTGGTTGTGGCTACGATGATACCAGATGAAGATAAAGGAGATGGGCAATGGTCGACCTATGGTCGTGGCTCCGTTCTATGACCATCTTCTTCGAGCTCTCTCTCTCCCTCTCTGTCTCACTGCTCTGATACCATGAAGAAGTTTGAACTTTTAAACTTCTCACTTTATTATTTCGGGTTGGACACATTTATACACAAATGATAACTGCTCATATAGAGGTAATTATACACAAAGAAAACTACCACTTAGAAAATAAATAACTATATAATAAAGGAAAACGGTCTCTATATTTTTCCTAACTGTCTATATTTCTTGTAATACATTTTTCTACAGATAGTTATATTTACTGAGACCAACACAAGTTTCCAAGATAGAGGACATGCATAGTTTAGATATTTGAAAACATTATTCCATTTTAGTCCGCACATCTGAGCTCAACTCTATAAATAATCAAACTATAATTTCTCCATTACCAATATGAGTCCTAATGGCATCAGGAAACATGTATTGTACATGGAAAATAGCAGTAACTCCAAATCTTACACCACTAGGATGAATTTTGTCCCTTTCCAAAAGTGCAAGGAGGTCTTCTGTAATACCCTAGAATTTGATATAAAGCTTGGATGTTGTAATGAAAATTATAGTAGCAAAATGGATGGTATTTTGATTCAGGGTATTAACGTAATAAAGGGAATAATTTCAATAATGATTCCTTATCCTAGAAGACATGAGTTGGAGAGATAGGATTGGATTTACCCTAAAGTCTCAAGGAAGAATGGTTGTAATGATTGATTTTACCCTAAAAGTCTAAGATGACATAACTTGGAAGACTAGGATTGGATTGCAAAAGAAGAAGATAATAGTGCTTATCCTAAAGCCACGTGAGGGTGTATTTGGAGGCTTAGGATTGGAAGAAATGGAGACTTGCTTTGAAAGATAGAATCAAAGAAGGAAAAAATCAAAGATGGTAATGATTGCTAGGGTAGAAAATGAAGTAACTTAGGGGCTAAGAGATATCTTGAAGATTTGGGATTTGAGAGGCTATATAAAGGGGAGGAGGAGAGGCCACGTGAAGCTAAAGTGTGAGAAAGAAAACAAGTGCAAGAAATTCAAAGAAAAAGCAAAGAAGGAAGGATAGAGATACCTGGTCAGAAAGCAGAAAAAACAGTGATAAAATCAAAGAGGTAAGTCGAATTTCTTTCCATAGGGTTGTAGAGCATGAAAAGAGGAGTCCGTAGGTTCAAACAGAGAGCGAATAGGAGCAAAAATAAGCAAGTTATAGCATTTTTAATTTTATGTTGCAGAATCCGTAACAAGTGAGGAGGTGGTGCGTGGCCAACCTTCCGGGGGCTCGTGAAGGCGCGTCCGGCCTCCGTTTGGCCTGAAACTTTTACTGTTGTTCTCCTGTTTTAATTACCTACAACTCTATATAAAAATATTTAAGGTTTGGTTTATTGAAATCCGTGATTTCTGCAGAAACAGCCCCTAGTGCTCGAAATCAGGCTGTAAACCGTGCTATCGAAGGGAAACGATCAAGGTGAGTGATTCCTGCATGTTTTGTGACACCTTGAGCATTTGTTGCTTCATCTGTGTGTGGATGTTGCTTGCATATCATGCCTTTGTGGCTTACATGTCATATTTTCCTTTGATTATGCATATTCCTTCTGCTTTGTCATATATCATGTTTGTGTTGGTGACTGTGGCTAGTTGTTGGGCCATCATGGAAGAACTCATGCTCTTACGGTGAGCCAAGGGGTGACTATGATGACCGCGGGGGTGATTGCAACACCCTGGCATTGCTACCACAGGGGTGGATTTCATAATGGCATTATTGCATTTGCACGCATGTACTTTCCTTTTTTGAGTCACTCACTTAGATGTAATTGTCTAACTTAGGTGTTTCATACCCCTAGAACATTCAACATCCCAAATTTAATAGAAGTGCTAGGTGTTCCAAGTTCTAGTTCGAGCCAGGGCAGAAAGATGGTACTTGGCTAGCTTTGGGTTTCTCAGCTAGCTTTGGCCTTTATTTCATTATGTACCTTTATAAACCAAGTGATGTATTGTAATAGCAACTAGGATGCTAGAGCTTGTATTAAATGCATGGGTTGTGTTGGTATAATATCTCAATTGGTGCACTTCAAATGTTGTATGGGGAAATTGCCACGATTAGGGTTTATTTGCTAGCTTGGGCATGTGTTGCAGTTATAACTACAAGTAGTGAGTTGTGTCTTTTGGGTTTATTAAAAGTAGTATGCGTTTCCTGTACATATAAAAGAATCTAGTGGAAACCCCTTTATTTAGCTTCGGTTAAGCTTGCAGGTTCGATCCAATGTTTCCGTTGGTAAGGGTTTTCATAACGCCCGTAGGTGATGTTAGCTTATATTTGATATCATTGTGTATTTGAAAAAGTGGGGCGTTACATCTTCCATCTGAAATCATCCTCCTTTTTGAACCAAATTCAAATTCTAAATACTATCTTATCATTAAGGAACTTATCCCAATGTAACTGCAGTACGACTGCTCTATATATGGCTGCATAACCAGGAAAGCTACATTAGCTTTTTGGCATATGCTTGTCTTTACATGGCTCCACTTACAAGGGAAGTCCATTTACTGGAGAGGTACAAGCTTCTATGTTGTGTGTACATATGTAAGGATATAACACACTTCGATTAACTTCAGTTGGACACAGAAGTAGCATTCTGTTCATCTGAAATCATCCCCATTTTTGAACCTTTTACATTCCAATTGGACAAAGTGTAAAGCAGCACAATCAGCTCAAAGAAGCTCTTTGATAATGAAATGGCAGAATGTTGCTTCCGCTGGATGAAGGAGAATTTCTTTGCCAAGAATTGTTGCAGTTGTGGATGTGAATGTGAATGGAAACAGTTGTAGGAACTCTTAGTGGAAAATAAAAGCCAGTTTGTTTCTACACCACTGATAAAAAATTGCCTAGAAAGCCACTACATATCTTGAAATAGTCTCTTCAGAGAGCACCTCAAGATGTCTGAAGATGCATTTGGACTGCCACGAGATGGTCCAATCACATTGCCATGTGATGCAGTCTTCACGAGCTATGTTACCACACCCATCCAGCAGGATGTATGTTAAGATCTCAAGGATGCGTTGCTTGTATCCTTTAGTACAACTCTGCTGCTCATTATTTTCCATCCTTCAAGAAGATATGAGAGAACAATTGATAGGTTATGGACACTGAATTAACCATATAGGATTTTTTATTCTGGTTATAATCCATATGGAAAATATAAATATTGAGTTGTAAATTCTTTTATATGTATATCTTTTTTGTTTTTATACTAGGATTTTATATGCAAGTTATTTACATCCGATCTCCCTTTTCCTGTTCGTTTTCCTAAAAAGCAAATATGTTGAAGTATTGAAACTTACTATCGTAGAGGTTACTACATTTATGTAGTTCATATTGCAATGAGGACAGTTAATTTGAACAGAATGTTTTAGAGAGCAAGGAACTTCCATTTGTATTGGCATTTTTTTGGTGTTAGAAACTATGTGCCCAAAACCACAGAGCCGGCTCCTGTTTTTTCGGCTGTAATATAATAATTTATCCTCATGGATTGGAATAATCTTACACTAGTTGAGGCATTCCAGACCTTGATTATTGGGTAAACAAAAAGCACCTAGAGGCTGAAACATTAGATGGAAAATCTATAACATGCTTCAGGAAAAGGCTCATCTGATACAGTCTGTTGCTTTCTCAAATATTTCAAATTAGTGTGCAGCACAGTGTCTCAGGTTACATCCTCTATTTTCTATTTTATAATGTAGAATTCTGTTATATTTGTGACTTAAAATTGATTGGGTCAAATATATATGTCAAATAAATAAATAAATTGGGTTGGGGCAGCCATTGGTGTATGCAGCCCAAGCCCAAGTTCTTATATGTTTAATTTGGATTTGCATTTCATGTTCATTTTCATTGCATTTGGCTTTATATATATATGTGTAAGAGGCTGGATGCTTGTGGGCCGTTGATCTCTGAGAAACCCTACCAACTATTCTCTCCTTATGGGTAAAATTAATAAACACTCATTGAACTTTAAAGTTATAATTATTTACTTATTGAACTTTAAATTGTAATCAATTATTCACTGAACTTTACTCAACATCAACCATCCATCACTTATCATAACTCTTTTAGTTATTACAAACGAAAAATGCTAACGGAATCTGACGTGACAAAAATTAATTTAACATACACTCACTAAACTTTAAAAATGTAACTACTTACTTACTAAACTTTGCTCAACGTCAACTATCCATCACCCCGTTATATTACCATATGATCTTGAAACACCCGTTACATCACTGTTTGATCTTGAAACATATTAAAAGATTTTTGTATGCATTTGAGATTACTTACTTCTCAAACCAAAAGTCAAAAACTAAACTAATGATTCAAATTAAAAAAGCTACTGATGCAAACCAAAATTAAAAAAAATGTTTGCTTAAATTTTTTTACCTCCATTACGAACAATGAAATTCAACATATTCAATAATGAGACCAAGAGCCAAAAACTGAAGGTATGCCGGTCACTAGATATGACCAATTCGGTCACTCACTGAAGGTATGCTAGTCACCGAATATTGTTGCACCCACAATGATGTATTATATCAAATTGGCATACATGTAATGAGTGAACTTGGTGACCACTTTTTAGGATTAAGTTTTTGTTTTCTTACGATGGTCATAGAGTCACATTGTTTAGATGGGTAAGTGATTTGTTTGAGGTGATGATGGATTAAAGATTGTTGGTTTTTGGCTTAAAAGAAATACAATTTTTGTAATCAGTTTTTGGCTCTTGATCTCATTATTAAATAGATTTTTTTTGAATTTCGCTATTCGTAATGGAAATAAAAAATCTAAGCAAACATTTTTTTTTACTTTTAGTTTGCATCAACAGTTTTTTTAATTTGAATCATTAGTTTAGTTTTTGGCTTTTGATTTGAGAAGTAAGTGATCTCAAATGTATACAAAAATCTTTTAATATGTTTCAACATCAGACGGTGATGTAATTGGTGTTTCAAGATCAGACGGTGATGTAACGAGGTGATGCATAGTTGAGGTTGAGCAAAGTTCAGTGAGTAAGTAGTTACATTTTTAAAATTCAGCGAGTGTATGTTAAATTAATTTTTGCCATGTTAGATTTCGTTAACCATGTCAGATTTTGTTAGTATTTTCCGTTTGTAATAGCTGACGGAATTATAACGAGTGATGGATGGTTGACGTTGAATAAAGTTCAGTGAGTAACTGGTTATAATTTAAAGTTCAGTGAATAAATAATTATAACTTTAAAGTTCAATGAGTGTTTATGAATTTTACCCCTCCCCTTATATAAAAGGTTGTGATGGAATTGAAATCGTCATTCTCTCACTCGACGCATCTCGCAAACTCTCTCAGAAAGCTGCTAAAACCCCAATCCCTAATCGTTGTTTTTTCTCTGTCAATGATGAAATCTGGTAAGAGAAAAAGATAATCGGGATTGTTATGAGTGTTGTAACAGCTTGTATACAGCCTGTACTCTGGTATAATCTATGTTCTTCAGATTGTAAGTTAATCTTGTTTATCTTGCTGTCTTTCGTGTACCTTATAATTTTTGTATTGTAATCCCTTGATTTCTTAGTGGATTAACTAGGGGCGAAACCCCTATGGTGAGTAGGATCATTTTGATCCGAACACGTAAACACTATCTATTTGCGTGTGTGTGTTGGTTGTGTTCTATTTCGTTTTCCGCTTCAATATCTTGGCGATCCTTGGTACAGTTGAGGTTCTTGTGTGTGTTGTGTATTGGCCGATTACAGGGAATCCCAACAAATTCACATCAGTTGAATGTGTGCCAAAGATGTTGGTGCAAGTCCAGGGACAAAGACGATAAATGGTTCAAAGCAAGTACCTATAACAAAGAAAGCTTTGGTAACAAAAACAAAGTATCAGTCAAGTATGAGACATGCAAGCATTTAAGTACTGGAAATAATAAGGTTTGACAAAAGATTTAGAGAAAGCTTTGCTTGTCTCAATCTATAAAAGTGGGTACTCATTAGTTTCTCCCCACCAAGAAGAAAGGAAGCAACAATTGTTAGTCTATGGTCACTGAAACTCTATGCGGTTCTTGGATCCTGGTAATGCATAAGTTGAAAGTATATCCCAAGTAAATATTTAACTGTAAATTTTATTTTATATGTGTGTGTGTGTGTCAACTACATCATACCTCTCCCTTCCTTCTCTTAAGAAACAAATAGTTGAGTATTGAAGAAAAAGGCAATTCATAGCTGGTGATGATGGATCTAACTTCACCATAATTTATTTGAAGAAATTGTTTGGGAGACCAGAGGACTTCCATTGACATTATCCGTCATTTGCTTATTTTTTTCTCCTACAGAGACAGCTACAACAGCATGAAGACTTTTCAAGCACACATCAACTTCTGTGGGATGACAAAAAAACACAAAAGTTTGTAGACCAACCATGAAATCTAGTTTAGTGTCTCAGATAGGGTGAAGATGCTGGGGAGGGAGAATATCTTAATTACAAATTGTTAAAACATTTGAACATTATTCAAAACTAGTAAAGGAAGCTTTTAAAGTAAAGAAAAAAGGCTCAAGGAAAATTAGGAGAAAATCAGGTTTAGATCTGATCATTATTCAAGGTATTCTGATCAGCTGCATCCAAACCAAGATAAGTGCTTCTAAAACGCCCCGCAATGGTACATTGGTACTGAACTGTCAAAAGATGACTGAAGGCCTAATATGAAACCCAACTGGTACACTCTTCTAGGAGTTTCTACTTGAAATTATTCTTTCCCTATAAGTTTGCTTCTTAGACCCAATTAATCCTCCGAGAGCCCTTCAAGTTTTTGGTAGAGGAAGCAATTTCAGTGAACACTGGGCAAATAGTTACAAGGTACTTCAACATAAGAGAAACATCTTCAACCTTTAAAAGATCTTAGAATATGACCCAGTGTGACTTCAATGATACTGCAAACCAGTCCTACCTCTGCCAGGTGATTCTTTGTCAATCACATTATCAGCAGTACCAGTAGCTTGATAAACAATCTTGAAATATTTCCTCAGAAGCTTAGGTAACCTTTTGGGATAACACCTGATCTACCACAGTCTATATAGTTTTTTTTTTTATTCGAATATTACCTCCAGAATCTATTGGGGCTACACTATCCATAAAACTAATATATTTGTGGCACTCAAACAATGCCCTATTTTCCTTCCCAGTGACACATAGATTGCAGGCAAGGAACAAACACGCCCAGGAACAGTTTCACTCTACACCATAACTAATTCTCATGGTTTGCTCATCATGTCCCTACACACCACAGGCCGCATCAAGTAGTGTTTCTGGCTAGTCTATACTACACTAAAATTAGCACTCTTGTTTGATTTTATTATGTGCCTCACCGAAACCACATATTCTTTTGGTAAGATCATTCAGATGGAGAAATTAATATCCACCATTCCAGTTCTGTGATTTATTTGAACTGACAGAAGACAGATTGGCCAATGAGGTTTCCTAACAACTCTGCATTCTTGGAAGACAAAACCATGTATATATTTGAATGGATAGCCCACATGTACACTTTCATTTCGGACAAAACCAACCACATCCACCCCCAATGGTCCCTCATGACCCACCAAAGCATGGCCTTGCAACCCATTTATCCTAACAAAACAGAAGAAAGAACTTCATGATGGTCTCAGGCATGATCTTATATAAGCCATTTCCAGTTTCATTTGGATCAGTACAGCTTTAGCGCTTCAGTCTCTTGACAATCCTATTTACAATTAGTTCTATTCTAGATCTCCAGTTTCTAAATACAGCAGCATGGTCAGCCCTGGAAAACTCATCAAAATGGCAAGGAAGTGGCAGAAATATGCTGCCATGAAGACAAAGAGACTTTCATTTTCAAGCAAGAACAGAGATGTGGATGCAGGTAGCTGCAGTACTTCATCTGTGGCTAATAAAGGACATTTTGTTATCTACACAGCTGATCAGAAGCGTTTCATGATTCCCCTAGTTTATCTCAACCATGAGATCCTGAGAGAGCTCTTCAAGTTGTCTGAAGAGGAGTTTGGGCTTCCAAGCAGTGGGCCAATCACATTGCCGTGTGATTCAATTTTCATGGAGTACATATTGTCATTGATTCAGCATGGTGTAGCTAAAGATCTAGAGAAAATTTTGCACCTGTCAGTTTCTACTAGTCTCTGCTCATCTTCATTATCATCTTTCCACCAAGGAAAGACAAATCAGCAAATACTTGTATACTGAAATTAACCTTACTTCAGCCTTGTAAATGATCAGTGAGGCTTTTGCTTATTGCATATTATCAAAAATTCAAAGGTTCAGTTCCATATTCGATTTCTTTTTTTTTTTTTTTTTGGGACAGGTGAATTTGAGTTTATGCCTTTGGAAAATTAAATTAATGATTAAAAACTACTATAGTATGTTCCTGTGAATGACAGTCTCTTTTCTGACAGTAGTAGTTCTAACTGTCAATATGGTCAGCAAAAGCTTGGGTTTCACCTGTATAAATAAATAGACTTCTATTGTGAGACTAAATCTATTAACTTATGTCCTGAAGCTCTACACTACAAGTTGGTTTTCATAGGCAATCATGTGAATCCCAAACCAAGTTACACCTCAAAAATCCCACAAAAAGTTCTAATGCATTCTTAATATGGTGCTAGTATCATTGGCTAAGCGCTTACAACCAACTCAAAAGAAATTCTTGTAGTACTAGGTGTCGGCGGCTAGACACTTACCCTCCAACTCACAAGCATTGAGACAGTATCCACACGGATTGGAGAAGCACATGAAACCCAGTGGAAATTGGCAACGCTTAGCAGTTCACTCTTCTTAGTAATCTTCCTTTCAAGAAGAAAAAGGATAGAAAAAGGTGATTGGTGGTGACAGTGCAAATCCATATTTTTAGGAAACTAATATGCTGATTTGATGATACAAGTACATATGATAGCAGAATGATCTGGCATATCCTATCTTTCCCAGAAAGAAGCAAGCAGCTGTTAAATCTGAAATTTCTGTTGAATCTGGAACAAGCAGTTGTTAAGGAATTGAAAACGCAATTAATTGATGATTGATTTCATAAAATACAGTAAGCATCTATATAATTCATTGTTACAAAATCGTTAATTGATGATTGATTTGTTAGAAATACATGAAAAGGGAATTGGTGACACCAAGAAGCTGGTGAAACTAATGTCAGCAAGCCATGTCAAAGTAAACACAGCAGCATATAAACCGGTGCTGCTGTCGAGGAGCATTTTAGAACTTAATACCCGCCAGAAAAGTGAAAGAAAAGAGAATAAGAAGATAGAGAATTACGAAGGGAAATTTCAAATGAATCAAATAGCCTCTGCTTTTGGTCCAAATCTGTGAATGGGGCAACAATCTCTTCTTCATCTCAAGAAAATGTGCCCCAAAATACTAAGGGAAATTTGCAAAAGTAGGACGGCCGGCAAAGAACTTTGCAAAAATAGGACTCTTAATTTTTTTTTGCAAAATTAGGACTTTTAAGAGTTGAATGGACTAAAATGCCCCCGATTTAAATCAGCTTACGATCCCTTTCGTCTTCTTCTTTTTCAATAGATCTTTTTCCTTCTCTCTCTATTACTCTATATATATAAGGTACATATATATATATATCCATCTATCATTTTTTTATTTTTTTACCATTCTCTGTAACCTAAATATATGTGTATATATTGTTTATGATTCAAGAGATATGGGTCTCTCTCATTCTCTCTCCATTATGTATCATATATTATACATGTACTGTGTGTATTTGTGTTGATGGGAGAGGAAAAGAGACAAATGGCAGCCATGTGCAAGAAAATGAGAAAAACGATTGCAGTAGGGCCATGGCATCGTTGATTGCGGTCGTGACTGATATATTCACTGCAACTGTTTTAGTTTCTTGTCGTGGTCATGACAGATATCTTTAACTGATAAGTGTTAAAGATATTTGTTAAGGATATTTGATATTTGTTAAAAATATCTGTTAAGGATATCGATTCTGTTAAAGATATCGGTTAACAAATATCGGTTCTGTTAAGGATATCAGTTAACAGATATCGGTAACCGATATCCTTAACAGATATCTGTTCCCGATATCCTTAACAGATATCTTTAACAAATATCAGATATTCTTAAATTACCTACAATGGCTTTGAAGGCGAAGACCGACGAAGAAGCAGCAACCTTAGATGCTTAGAACAGAGGACGAGTGAGAGAGATGTTCTAGTCGACGGGGTGATTGGGGATGTGCGTGCAAGAGGAAGAAGACGAAGGGGATCGTAAGCTGATTTAAAACGGGGGCATTTTAGTCCATTCAACTCTCAAAAGTCCTAGTTTTGAAAAAAAAAATTAAGAGTCCTATTTTTAAAAAATTCTTCGCCGGCAGTCCTATTTTTGCAAATTTCCCAAATACTAATAACATGCTTACATATAAACTAATTTAACTAAATCTGAGTAATGCAGTAAAGTTAGTAAATGGGAGCAAAATAATTCTTTAAGAAGCATTATATCCCACACATTTAGTGGGCAGCACCTAAATGTTGCTGGGGCCTCCAAATTGCAAATTAAGATAACGTGAAGGTCTTGATATCCCTTCATACGGACAGCATAACATAGTTCGTACGTTCTTGTCTCATGGTTTATTCCCACATGTTATGTTTGACGTTCTTTATTGTTCTGAAAATACTCGCTGCCTCAAAAGTTTAAACTCTCGCTCAATGGCAACCGCAACCTTTCTTTCATTGATATGCATATTCATGGAAGTAGTTGGCCAGTTAACATGGGATAGAAATATAGCCCAGCTACCAGACCAATCGGGCCCTTTTCTTGTGGTTCTTAAGGCGTGGAATCACAAGAACCACTGGCTTCGGGCCCGATGTGTCGTCTAACCACTTCGCACACAGAAGGAAGGACCACGGTTTTTCATGTTGAGAAAGAACAAAACATGGCCATTGGCCACTGCCCAGTCCTCTTCTGCATTAAATAGCCCATGATCTTGCAGCCATGGGCCCTACCCATAGAAAACCACATTCAATGGCAGTGCCTCTGGCTATATATAGCTATCTACCTCCTTCAGATTAGCACCGCAAACCAATTCATCATTCAGAGATACCAACCTCTCCTCTTCTCTTCTCTTCTCCTCGATCATAGTATAACAAACCAAGACAGTATGATCAGCACCAAGAAACTCATCAAGATGGCAAGGAAATGGCAGCGGGTGGCCGCCATCGGAAGAAGAAGAAGGATTTCAATACCAAGAGCCGAAGGAGATGTCAGTAGTAGGAGCAGATCATCATCAGTGGCCGATAGGGGTCATTTTGTCGTGTACACGGCGGATCAAAGACGCTTCGCTTTTCCAATTGCGTATCTTAACCATGAGATCATCAGAGGGCTCCTTGAGTTGTCGGAAGAAGAGTTCGGACTGCCAAGCGATGGACCCATTACGCTGCCGTGCGATGCGGCATTCATGGAGTATGTGGTCTCTTTAATCCCACGCCGCACATCCAAAGAAATGCAGAAAGCTCTGCTGGAGTCCATTGCAAATAATGGAAGATGTTCAATGTCTCGCTCTCTTCTTCGTCATCAACAAAAACACTCCCAGCAATCACTACTTTGCAGCTGCTAGCCGGAAGAAGATCCATACCCCGTCGAAAGTATTGTTTGATTGATTCCCAATATATGCAGACAACATTTTGAATTTTGCTTTCCCTCTGCCATGAGACAGTAACTGAAATTTTCTTCCGTTCAATCCAAACGAAAAGAAATTGATCATTATTGTCGGGCCAGATCTCGTCCTTTAAGAATAACCCTTGATTGGAGGTTTGTTCATAGGGTTGGAAAGAGGTAGAAGTGTTCAAAGGGTTTTGGATAGTTTAGATTTGAAAGGAAGCCTAAAAATTGTGTGTATCTAAATATTGTCGTCATTTCCAAATTTCCATTTCAAAAATTTGGCAACAATTTTGAGAATGGAATAGAGAAAGTGACATGAGTCTAAAACTCATTCTGGTTTCAAAAATTTTAGCCCACAACCCGGAAGGGGCAATCCATGACCGATGTCAACTCCAATACTTAGGTTGTCCTCACCATTAAAATCAACAAGTCTTATGTGCTATGTACTTGATGTGGTCCTCAAAATACAATAACTGAATTAATTTATTCGAGAGTCTCAGCAAATAATTGACGGGGCCTAACGAGACAAACTACCGAGGGGCTAGAGGAAATCGACAACTAGGGGTTCGACTCGTTGTCTGAGGGAACAAAAGGGTGGAGCACCAAAAGAGCATGAGAAATGAGCACCAGAGAGGTAGGGGTGCCTTAGATGGGTCTTCGAATGATGCTTGTACAATCTGCAAGAAAGTCTTTGGGAGACTGTAAAATAAAAGACAGTCAAAAGGCAAGTAGGGATTTCTCTTGTGTAGGCCCTCTGATATCTAAGTAAGTACAAATCATGAAGAAATAGAGATATGGCATGATGCAATATGCTAGGATGCAATGCATGAATAAAGTTTGTGGGCGCCTGTGAGAAGTTACATGGGTAAGCAATATGAGTGAATTATGTATGTGGACCTTTCGGGTGAGTAACACAACAAGATAAAGAGAGAGAGATTACATGGCTGGAGTGATTTACCTGAAACCATGGGGGCGATGGGCATTTATAAAGTTTGGTTGTGACTGGGACGCATGATCGGCACGTGACACGCAACTATATGGAACGCATGGCTCTCCCGCTCTATCTGGTGCTCCCAAGGTTATGCATGCATGAAGGCTCCTAGGTGAGAAACCCCTCATCTCCCCTAAGGAAAGGTCCTAGGGGGAAAGAGAGTCTTAAAAGGCGAGCCTTATTACCACAAGACAACAAAGGGTGAGATCTTGGGGTCTTCGAGTGACCTGGGAGGTCACCGAAGACTTGATCAAATGCTTACGCAGATGCTTGATAGGGTCATCCGTGGGTGCTTGTGAAGAAGAAGCTCATGGCATGGTGTAGGGCATGAGGATGCACTTAGAACGGTGTGAAAAGGCACGCATGTGCTTTGGTTGAAGGGTACGCGGCCGACGTGTGGCAGGAGGGCGCGAGCGAGGGCCGAAGGCTAGGCAGCTGGTGGTCGTATAGGCAAACGAGTATTCTTAACAACATTTAGTTCTTTTAATTTCTTTTAGAAAATATATATTTAATATTTTTAATTTTTAATATATAATTAATAAAATTAAAAAATTAAGTTCTTTTAATTTCAAATAAGAGATTTAATAAAAAATTAAAAAATATTCTTAAAAACAAAATTAATACACAATTTTTTATTTTGTGAATATTTATTTTAATTAAATTTAAAGTCAAAATATTTAATTTAATAGTCAAAAATGTTGATTTGGCCCTACAAAAATTATTTAACAACCATATTAGTAATATTAATAACATATTAATTTAAAACCCCAATTGTAATTATTATTAATTTAATTTTAATTATATATTATTATCAAATTTGATTGAAATTTATTTTAATTAAATTTCAAATCAAAAAATCTCATTTGTGCAAAACACTCCCCCTCCCACCACCCACTGTGAACCCTCCCCCTAAAGGCCCCCATTTATTATTTAATTTTAATTTTTTATAATTCAAATTAAATTCAAATTTTAAATTTAACATTTAAACCCCCCTACCACCGTAATTAAACCCCCACCCCTCACCCGCAATGTGATTATTAATTTAAAACCCCCACATATTAATTTAAAAGCCCTACTGTGATTATTATTAATTTAATTTTAATTATATATTATTATCAAATTTGATTAAAATTTATTTTAATTAAATTTCAAATCAAAAAATCTCATTTGTGCAAAACACTCCCCATCCCACCACCCACTGTGAACCCCCCTAAACGCCCCCATTTATTATTTAATTTTAATTTTTTTATAATTAAAATTAAATGTAAATTTTAAATTTAACATTTAAACCCCCTTACTAGAGATGGGAAATGGGCCGGGCCGCCTCATAGCCCGACCCGGCCCAGCCCAGCCCCCTACTATAGCAGACGGGTCGGGCCAACCCGCCCAGCAAAATGCGGGCCGTGCCGAGCCAAGGATATCTGGCTCGTAGCCCGATCTGGCCCGACCCACCAAAATGGCCCGTGGGCCGGCCCACCAAATGGCCCTCCAAAATGGCACGGTTCGACTCACCAAAAAATAAAAAATATTTAAAAAATTATGTTTATTAAATATTTAAACATATTTTAAATATAATAATTAAAATTATACAAACATAAAAGTTATACATATTTTAAAAAATTATAAAAATTTTACAAACATAAAAATTATGTTTAAAAATTATAAATAAATGGCTCATGGGCCGACCCAGACAGCCAAGCCTGCGAGCTAGCCCTACCCAGCAGGCCCATGGCCCATCCCAGTAGGCCCACGGCCCGACTCGGCCCGCCCCGCCCTCGGCTTGGTCCATTTATTAAGGACCACAAGGTCGTGCCGGGCCCCAACATTTATTGCCTTGGTCTGGCTCTTCTTCCTCGAGGGCTAAATTCGGTCTGACCCACCAAATGGATGGCCAAAAGGGAGGCGGGCCGCGTCGGCCAGGCCCACCCCTCACCCACCCACTGTGAACCCCCCACTCTGACCCCCCTAGCGGTCGTCCCCTCTCTTTCTTAATTTTGTTTTTATTTTTTATAATTAAAATTAAATAAATAATTTTGATGTGAACTGCCGCCATCCCCCAATGAACCCTCAAATCTCCCCCCCCCACGGAACACTCAAATCTTTTATTAAGATTTATTGTTTTGAATTTTTTTTTAAATCACATAATATATAATAATAATTTATACAGAATATATAATAATAATAATATATAACAATATAAATATAAAAGAAACAATAATAAACATGTAATAAATTTAAATAACAGAAATATTAAGATTAACATTTAGCCATTGAACAAATATAATAATCAAGTAATAAACAACTATTTACTACTTAACAATTAATTAATCAAATAATATCTATTATGTAAGAAACATTCAATATTGTAATTTAAATCTCAAATAATTAGCAACTAAAAATAAAAAATACCTTCAATTCTTGATGAGATTCGTATCTTCTTAATCAAGACTAAATCACAGCAAAATAAAATCACTTCCGTGATTTTAGTGAAAGTGAGACATGAGCAAAATAGTGAGAAGAAGAATGAAATGAGGAGCAAAAAGAGAGAAAAATATTCAGAGTAGAGAAGAACAGAGGGGGAGGGGAGGCTTTAAATGTAATATCCCAAAATTTGAAAATAAATAATAATTATGCAAACTGGTGTTTGAGGACATTATTGAATATTTGGGAATTTAAGAGGAAATATTTATTTATGTGGCTTTGAGGAAAATAAGAAATTAAAGGTAATTAATTAAATTATTTAGAAATGGTTAATAATTATTAATTATTGTATTCGTGGTGATTATTGAATTTTTGTGGGTTAAAAGGAAATATTAATTTATTAGGGTATTTGGAGATTTAAGAAAAATGTTTATGTATGTAATTTTGGGGAAATAAGAAATTGAGGTATTTAATTAAATTATTTGGGAGTATTTATGATAAAATAAATTAATTTGGTGAATTTATGGAAATTATAGAGTGAAAGTGTAATAAAGGGAAATGGAAGTTCGGGTCTATGTGTAATTAAGGAAAGTTGTGGGTACTGAAACGTGATTTGCGGAAGTGGCCGCAAATCATTTTAAATTTAATTGGAGCACATATATGTATGAGGGAGTCGCTAGAACCGGGCGAGCGACTAGGGGAGTGACGCGGGTTCGAGCCCATGGGTGCGCACGCGATGAAGGATTTTGGCTAGAATTTTTCCAGCCATTCCTTGCCCAAAACGACATCGTTTTGGGCAAGGCGGTGGGGAGCCAGTAGCTACCACGCGACACACGCTGAGCCGCCTACTTCTCTCTCATTTTAAGATGCAATTTGAGGGTGAAATCGGCCATTTTTGAAGCAGCAACGAGTGAGGGAAAATCAAAGAAGAAGAAGGCGCACTAGTGGGAAATTTTGGGGGAGAAATTCATGAATCTTGAGATTATTTCGCGATTAAATTAGTCAGGTAAGTGGGTAAAATTATCAGAAGTATTATATGTTTAAATCACGAATTTTATACGGTTAGATTTGATTAATATACACTGTAAACTTATTATTTATGTTAAACGTTTTACTTCGCAGCAAGAGTATGAGAGAAACTAAGATCGGCTATCTACATGCAAGCTTCCAACCCTCTCCTCGTGTTCTTTATTTCCCATGAAAGTCTCTATGGTTTTTCGTATTTTATTCTCTCCCTCATCGTGACTTGGTTTTATGCATTAATAATAATAATAATCTGCGTGATAACCACCCTATGACTTATATTTTATTAATGAATTTATTGTTAATGGAATAAGCTAAGTAAGGATGTCATGGTGTCTTTCATTTCGACCATCATGGAGCTTCGTATCGCTTTGCTTTCCTTGGGAATGATGCCAAACCCGTTGGGGTTAGGTTTTTAGAAAATTGGTTATGGTCAGGATTATGAGAATATGTTAAGAGTCTATTATGTATGTTGAGATGGTTTTCTGTGAATGAGAAGGAATGAGAATGGTATCATGATGTTATATGGTTATGTACATGAAAAGTTATGGAGAAATGTTGTGTAATATTAAGTTAAGCTGGGAAGATATAAAGTTAATAGTGTTAGTAAGTGTGTCTAAGAGTATGGGATACAAAGCCACTAACTATCAACCGTAGGTCACGGCAGTTGATGGCTGGATGTATAGGCGCCAGTCATCGACTGTTACGATAAGCGCTAGACGGGCCAGAAGAGCTAGTACTGCCAGATTCCCGCCTTGGTTTGTGCATATCATGATGTGTGTGCTATAGGGGGCTGGGTTGCATTTATTTGGGGAAACATGCTTTGTGTGCGATGGGATGTGTGAGCATTTGCATGACCCGGTTGGTCTAAGAGCTAATTTGGGTACCCTAGGCGAACATGTGCATTTAGAGCATGCCGCATGTGTGTATTCCTATATGGGCGTAGCATGACCTGATGCTTGGTTTATGGGGACCTTGCCATCACGTTTATGCTACAGAAGCCATTGCATTTCTTATGTATTGTATTGCATGGTTCTATTGTTACTGTTATTCTAGGCAGGAGTACCGTGCCAGTCTGGGTGTCGGGAGTACCGACTCGGGGGAGCTTCAGCTCGGCTTAGAGATTAGCTTGGGGAAGGCCCGAGGGAAGACCATGATCGCGGAAAGATATAACAATGTGATGGGTAACAAGAAGAGCATATGAGGGTATGATAGGTATCAGGAAGAGCATGTAACGAGTATCAGGAAAAATCGACTAATGTCAGGAAAATGCGAGCCTTTATGGATAATGATATGGTAGCCTAATGTTAGGCTGCAACATGTTTGTATGCGGGACTTGGGTGCCAATGTGTGGCTTATGTGGGCCCCAAGAACCCTTTATGTGCAGTTGATTTTATCTTATGCATTTAGAAGTAAGGCACGTATGGATCATGACATGATGTTGCATTGGCATGAATTGCATGGGGTGTTATGGGTAGAGTTTTGTCGATATCCAACAGCCTTTCTTTTTAGAGCTTGCTGAGTCTTGTGACTCACGTTTGTTTTCCATCATTCTAGGTAAGAGAGTTGTCCAGCATACTAGGTTCGTTCGACGAAGTTGGGTCCAGATCGTCGAGTCATGATAGCAAGTGCAGAGCTCTCATGAGCCTAGGTCTTGGGTGTCATTGTGTAATGTTTTATAATTTTGAGTTAGATAAATGTTATGTAAGCCAAGTGGGCTCACGGTTTGAATGTTTATGCAAGAACATCTATGGAATGCTATGTTATTAAAAAAAAATATGATTTTAACAAGGGCGGTGTCTGAGTTTTTAGTTTATGTTATTGTTCTATATCACTCAAATAATGACCATCTCACGGAACCTCTATGCTAGCAAGGGCTCCGGCAGGTGAGCCGTTACATTAAAGAAAGGGGGCGCCAAGTGTTGGGTGGGGGGAGGGGGCATTGTGGAAGAGGGAGGGGCCAAGTGTCATGAGGAGGGAAAGCGGGAGGGCTAATACCCGCCACCATTAGCGACGGGCACCTACCTGTCGGCCTTTTGCCCAATGCACGCATTGGGCAGAGGGGCGACAGTGCCCACTATTTAGCGACGAACAGGTGCTCGTCGCTGAATAATAATATTTTAAAATAAATATATATTTTTTAACTACTTTAAAATATAATTGATTTATATATATTTAATTTTACAATCAAGAGAGAAGAAAAATTAAAAAAATTAATAAAAATAAATTATTAAAAGTATTTAAAGAAAAATGACTGAAAAATAAATAAAATATTTTTTAATAATTTATAAATTTATTATTAATTCTAGAAGAAGAGATAAAAATTTATTTTTTACTTTTAAATAATTAATTATGTTTATGTTATAAATAATAATAATTTTATAAAATACTTTACTAATTAATTTATAATTTTAAATTACATATATTTTGTAAACTAAAAATGATAAGTCTTTGAAGAAGAAATTAAAATCAACAATCATCAACGATAGCCCAACGCAGATGGAGAATTAGTGTTGGGTGATTGTTCGTCGCTGAATAATAATTTTTTTAAGATTAATATATTTTTTAACTAATAAAATTAATATAGTTCTTTTATAGATATTTGATTTTACGACTTTATATTAATTAAAAAAATAAGTATAAGAGATAAGGAATAAGGAAAAAAAAAGTAATAGACATAAAACACTAAAGAGTACTTGAAGAACAATGACTGAAGAATGAAATAAATTATTTTTTAATTAAAATATTTTTTAATAGTATGTAAGTTTATTCTTAATTTTAAAATGGGAAGTCAAGATTAATTTTTTATTTCTTAAATGTTCAATAGTTTTATGTTATAAATAATAATAATTATATAAATTATTTGACTAATTAAATTTTAGTTTTAAATTATATATATTATTTAAACTAAAAATATTATTTAAAGACTTTGTAGTCTTGCTTTTATAATTTTCACTAAAAATACTGAAAATATTATCAAAAATTATTATTCATCTCAATTATACAATTAAATGGAGTGTAGCATAGTCAAAAATATAGTTACCTAATTAAATATATAATTTTAGTTCATATGATATTATAATTAAAATTATGTATCCGTTAATGCGCACTTCTTACTCCACAATTAATAAAAATATGTACATACTCTCGAGAATTATTATTTTCCTAGTGAGCAAGTCATTTTTGCATTTTCCAAGGATTGAATCCTGTACCTCCCAACCTCCAAAAATTTACACTTGCATGCGTGACCAACTGATTTGAATGTCTCCTTTATTTATTATGCGCATAAAATATTTTTGTTGTATTTTTGTTTAAAATTTTCAGAATTACATTTGCACCCCAATATTTTTCAAACTTATTTTCAAAATATGTTTGAAAACTCATTTTGAATTTAATTTGTAATTTCATGTTTTATTAATTTACAACTTAAGAACGTAATATTCTCTCACTAATTTTGAATTTAATTGAAATTTTTATAAATTATATATTTAATTATGAAAATTTTCATTTTCAAATCAATTTTTAAATTTAATTTAAATATTTTATGAATTTCACATTAAATTTTTATTAATATTTTGTTAAAGGTTAATTTCAACAACATTACTAAGTTTCTGAATTATAAAGCGTGACATCATATAGTTAATGATGAAATTTAAAACAAGTGAAATGTATTATCTGAACATCGTGGATATTATTTTTATTCTATCAGCATATTATTCATTTAAAAAGATAGGTATTTTCTAAAGGATAACATATTACTTAATAATGAAGATCAATATTTTTAAAAAATATATGAGTATATGGGGTACATCTAGATTTTTATTTATGTACTATTACGTTTTTTTTTATACAATCATTTGAATTTTTTGTTTTTTAATTACACTTATTTATTTATATGTTTAAGATTTATTTTTATATCTGTATTTTTAATTTAATTTAACCACTTTACTTTAATGTGTAAAAAAAAAAAGAAGATAAATACAAGTACATAGATGTAATCAAAATAACGAAAAGTTTCAGTTATCAGAATTAAAAAAAATATATTTGATTAAATTGAGTCAAAAATATAAATTTAATTACTAAAATGTGAAATTAAAGTTTGAATTTCACATTTTATAAATTTTTTCCAAAGTTTTACACATTTTTTAAAGTGTAAAAATTAAGATTTGAAATTACAAATTTTTTAACTTATTTTTCCTTTTTTGTTGCGACAATTTATTCCACTGCCAAAGTTCTTAATTTTTATATTTTTTAGACACGGATTTATTCCGTCGCTAATTTTTTTTCTTTTTTATTTTTATTTTTTAGAGACGAATTTTATTGCTAAATTCAGTGCATGCCCCAAAATTAAACGCGTGCCAGCCTCTGCCCTCCCCTCACATGCGCGCGTCGCTGGAAGCGCTGGATATTAATCTTAGCAATAATTCCAAGTGTTGTACCTTGGAATCAAACGGCCAACCTTCAAGCACCAAGAACCTTTATACGGGCACGCGAATCAGCCGATCCAAATCACTCTTTAATTATTAAAGTGCATAAATTATATTTATAACATTTTCTTTCAAACTTTCAAGAATTATATTTACACTTCAAAATTTACAAAACTTATTTAATGAATATTAATTTTAATATTAATGTTAATAGAGGGAAATAAATATTAATTTTAATTTTAATATTTATTAATTTTATTTCATTACTAATTTAAATAGAAATTTATAAATTATTATATTAGTAGTGAAAACTTTTGTTCTTATTTTGATTTTAATTTGTAATGTCATATTTTATTAATTTTTGTGAATGATGAATATCAATTTTAATTTTATATTAAAATTTTAATTTAATTTTTTTGTCTTCAGGGCATATCCCATCGCTAAATTTTAAATTTATTTTTTTTTTAGCCACGGGTATGTACCCTCGCTAAAATTATAATTATAATTTTTTTTTTTTTGCGACGAGTTCAACTCGTTGCTAAATTTTTAATTTTAAAATTATTTCTTTTCCATTTTTTTAGCGACGAGTAACCCCATCGCTAAATTTTTAATTCTTAAATTATTTTTTTTCGTGATTTAGCGACAGGTGAACCTTTGTCGCTAAAACTTGTTATTTTTTATTTATTTTATTTCCTTTTTCTTAGCTACTTTTGTATTTTAAATTTATTTTTTTTCTTGTTTTAGCAACAGGTGAGCACTCGTCGCTAAAATTTGTATTTTAAATATATATATATTTTTCTTTTTTAGTGACGGGAATGCACTTGTCGCTAAAATTTGTATTTTACATTTTTTTTTCTTTTTTTTTCTATGGGTCAACTTGTCGCTAAATTTTTAATTTCTAAATTATTTTTTTTCCATGTTTTAGTGACGTGTGAATCCCTGTCGCTGAATTTTGTATTTAATTTTTTTTTTCTTTTTTTTGCGACGGATGCATCCCTGTTGCTAAAGTTTTTAATTTTTTATTTATTTTTTTCTTTTTTTAGTGATGAATTTTTCAGTGGGTAAATTTTTAAATTTATTAAAAATATAAAAAATTATTTAGTGACGGGTATTTTCTTCGCTAATTCTGTTGCCAAATATAGCGACGGGTATTTACTTCGCTAATTATGTCACTAAATTAAAAAAATATTTTAAAAAATTAGTGACGAAAATCCGTCGCTAGTTCGTCGCTAATTAGTAACGGATGTTGTCTCGTCACTAAATAGCATATTTCTTGTAGTGTAAGTTTTATTTATCTTGTTGATTGTGGTGTAAGGTTTGAGTTGATCCTAAAACTCATTGTGTCGAAGGTTTGAGTTGAACTTAAAAGTCACTTGATGAAAAATTCATTGTACAAGGTTTTAGGGTGAACCGTGGTAAAACCCTTGTTGTGGTTGATCACTAGTAAAAGTGATTGGGATTGAAAAATCCTTCAAGTGGGTAAGCTTGAAAGTAGTGGACTAGGCGGGGTGCTGAGCCACTATATATCTCGTGTGCAGTTATTTTTTCGTTTTTGCTTATCCTTTATTGCTTAAACTTTCAAAAGAATTGTTTTCAAAGACTAAAACATATTTTCCTTGAGCATAAGCTTACATATTCATATAAGCATATCTTTGATCTCAAACACCCTTGGTATACTCTTACTTATGTAAATTATCTTTGGCAAAGATCATTATTTTGAAATACAGGATAAAAGATTTTGAATTAAGCAAAACAAAAAAGTATATTTCGAAACACACATTCTATATTTTGAAACAAGTTATAGCAGTAAGATATATTTCGAAACATATATAGTAGATTTCAAAACTTGAAAAACAAAAAAGTTTATTTCGAAACATATACCCTATATTTCGAAACATAGTATTCTGCCATCAACCGTTGTTTTAATTATTCAAAAATTTATACGAATCCCAATTCACCCCCTCTTGGGATATATTTGCCAGTATTAGAACCAACAGTACCATGTATAAGTTGGGCCTTCCAATCGAAAGACAATACACTCCACCATCATCTGTTGGATGCACCCTAGTGCTTCACAGATCTTTTTGCACTTACTTAAGAACTGCTCCAGCTCCACTTTGTCGCTAATCTCATCAAACCAAAGGGGGTCATATCACATGAATTCTGTCAAGTAAACGTCCACCCCATGATTTGGCTTCTCTGGTATAGTCTATCCTCCGCCTTACGACCCTGATCCATCCATGGGGATCTCTAAACTCTTTAGTATCTTGCTTACCGTAGCCTTTACCCCCATTTGAATTTTTCTCAATGGACTGTGGTAAGCTAGAGGATCTACCTGCTCCTCCAGTGTCTTGGTTGACAAGTGGATTCCCATTGTAACGACCCATTAGTGGGCCTAGACTTTTACTTGAATTATGATTTATTATATGTGATAAATTAACCTAAAGAATTAAGTGCTATAAAATTGTGATTTGCCTAATTTAAGGGATTGAGTTTTTAAAGAAAACTTGAGGTGAGGCCTAGTGTATTGGGTTGTGTTTTATTTAAGATGAAGTTGTGAAGAAATAATGGGGCCATTGTGTTGGGCTAATGAAATGGGTATTGGGCCCATGAACAAAAAAACTTGTGTATTTTAATTAATTAAAATGAATGAATTATGAAAAGTCTAATGAGGGCTTGATGTGGTTCATTGCATGTGTGAAAAGTAAGGGTGAAATGAGAATTTCATAAATGGGAATTTATTATAGATAACTTGTGTGTATTATGGAGTAAAAAGGAAAATAAAAAAGAAAAGAAAAAGAGGTAAAAGACCAAAATGAGTTTAATGAGTTATGGTGTGTGTGAAAAGGAGAGGGGCAAAGTGGTAATTTGGCTAAGGGGGTGGTTGGAAAGCTGATTGGCGGCCATCTCTCCCCCATGCTTCTTTCTTTTCCTTGTCTCATTTTCTTTTTCCTTCCTTATTCTCCCGAGCAACCATTTCTTCTTCATCTTGTTTCATCTTCTTTCTTCGTTGATAATCTCCATTGAAGCTTCAAATGGGGAGTTGCAGCTGGTTGTTCTTCTCTTTGGACTAAGCATCGTTAAGGCAAGTTCCCTTACCTCTTTATTTCTTTTTAGAGACAAGTTCTTGTCCTAAATGCAATTTCTTGTTCCTCCTATGTGGTTTCAATGCAAGTTTATGTTGATCTTTCCTTGTTAATGTAAACTTTGGTTCCTTTTCTCTTGGGTCAAGTTGGTTTCCTTCTCGGTTCCTTGGTTTTCGAATCTTCTATTTTCTTAGAAGATCTAATCGTGACCCTATATTGATTGGTGGATTACTTTCTCATTTCTTTAAATGTTGTGTTTTTATCACCGATGGGTCTTTTTGAGAGTTGTCCTTAGGGTCTAGCTCATCCTAAATTGTCAAAGGAATGACACTTGATTGATTAGGAGTTTTAGAGAAGCAAGGTTTTTGTGTATCTTGCTTGGAATGTTGAGTTTTGTGGGTTTTTGTTGCTATTTTTAAGTTTTAGATCTCTGTTAGTCGACCAAGTATTTCTGTCGGTCGACCAAGTATGTGTTTTGCCTTCTGTTAGTCGACCAAGTATGTGTTTTTCCTTCTGTTAGTCGACCATGTATTTCTGTCAGTCGACCAAGTATGTGTTTTGTTTTCTGTTAGTTGACCAAGTGTTTCAATCAATCGACCAAGTGTTTCAATCGGTTGACCAAGTGGTATTTTGGTTTCTATTAGTTGACCAAGTGTTTCAATAAGTCGACCAAGTGGGTAATTTGGCTTCTTTTAGTCGACTAAGTGTTTTTCTTGGTTGACCAAATCCCTATTTAGTCAACTAAGTCTTCTTCGTCGGTCGACTAAGTCCCTAGTTGGTTGACCAACTCTTTCATTTCGTCAACTAACAGAATGCATTAATTCTCTCTTTTTGATCCTGTTCTTTTCTAATGTTTGTAATTCTTCCCCAAAGCTCTTGTGATGTTTTAGTTGGATTCACAATCATCTCGCGGATATGTAGGTGTCCAAAAAAATGGGGAAGTTAATTAATGGTGAGAATTGAAAATGAAAATCATGAATTTTTAAATGGTGAATTCATGTAATCAACTTGTTTGACCTTGAGAAATGGTATGGAAATGGATCTCAATGAATGATGTTAAATCATGTGATGAAAATATCATTGGCTCATGTGAGGATATAATCTTGAAATGTCTAAGTGTGCATAATGATTATGGTGAGAACATTGCTAATAATGAAGCATGTTCGACATGTTTACTTGAAACCTTCATGAGCATTGCATGGTATTATTATTTGCGCACTTATTATTTTGCGCGGCGGCTATGTACCGCGGGGTGAGAAAATGATATCCTAAAGAGTGCTTCGCGCGAATGAGGTGGCCATAAAACCCGGTAGGCGATGCTCAAGCCAAATGAATGGCTAAATGATTTTTCTATGTATATGTATGCATGCATGTGAATGTAAGGCTTTGAGGGCCAATGTGATGCATGGAAATTTATGTATTCATGAGAAAGGAAATGAGACATAAAATGCATAATGTCAATGGCATGGGAATGATAATAATGATGGGATCTAATAAGAAATGCTACTCGTACTTGGGAAGTTGGGTTTATTCCACTTTGATTTATCTATGTCTTAACTCCTTTGCTCCATTTGTTGTAATATATATTTGCTGAGCCTTGTGGCTCACCTTGTCTATTCTTGTCATTCCAAGTAAGGGAAAAGCAATTGCTGAGGGCGAGTCCAGTGAGGCTAGAGCCCGGGTCTAGTTGTGTACAAAGATATCCCAGCCGAAGAGATCTATGGGAGTGATTTGTTTTGAGGGCATGTAGAGTGAGATTCATTTTGTACATGATAATTGCCCTTATATTTTGATTGTATGGCCTTTGAGCCTATAGAATTTTGTAAGTTAAAATGTCATTGGAAATGCTTTATTTTGGCTCCTAAAGATCAGTGAGCAAGTAAAATATATATATATATATATTTGGTGTTAAATTTGGGTTATTGTTTCTCTATCCTTTTATGTGACGACCTCCTTTCGGATTTTCCTATGCTAGTAGGATTATCTAGGAGAGAGTCACTACACCCATTCCCTTGGTATTGGTCGTTACTGTCTCTATGTGGTCGCATGCCATGGGCATCCTAGGTAAGTATGGGCAAGCCACGGTCAAGTTCCCCAAAAATCGCATGTCTTCTACCACGGCCACCCCCACGAACCACATACCATCTATTATTACAACATTTCAAGTCTATCACAAAAATTTACCATGACTTTCATTTCAGAATTTAAGTGCCTATTGGCTGAATTTATCATCTAGTTACAATATCCAAAATTTACTAATTTACAAAAGAAAGAAACTTAAACCTCCCTATGCACAATTCCCGTGAAGTGAGGCATTCTTGCTTTAGCTTAGAGTGTGACTAGGGTATATGTGGGATGATCGCTTGCCACGATCCTTACCGTCAGAGTTGATGCTAATCTACAAATCTGAAAATGTTAAGGAGTAAGCCTACCACTAGCTTAGTGAGAGGTAAAGAGCATTATAATGGGGGAAATATAGAATCAATGCATCAAAGATAAATCATCATTCCATGTCATGCCTAGTAGTAATTAAAACATTATAGGAGATGACGAATAAACATGCACTTTTAGGAGCAAACAATTTAGAACCAAAATTCACATATTTCATTCTTTTAGGGTGGAACGACTCTCACCCATAAGATCCACTTCGATGGAACCACACTCAGTGGATATAAATATGATGATGGAACCACTCTCGCCAAATTAGGGTGGACCTACTCTCACCTTAATGTATACATGGTGCACCAATGGCTAACTTTTAATGTAGTTAATATTTGAGTTCATATATATGATATAATTGAATAGCTATGGCAATAATACCTAAGAGGGGGTGAATTGGGTTATTTTAAAATTTTGATGTGAAACTAGAAAATTTTCTTTATGAAGAGGAATGAGAACTTTGATGCTAGTTAAAGATGACTTAAAGATTGCAAATCACAATAAATTAAATGAAAAATGAACGCAATTGAGTGACATAACTGATATGTAGTGGTTCGGCTTAAACAAGCCTAATCCACTATTTTAGCTTCTCACTAAGGATTTTTAAGCAAATCGCTATAACCCTCCTATCACACCAGATAGGCTCTCTAGCATCAAGCTAGGAAATTACAATCTTTTTGTTTAAACAAGCAAACCCTCTAGCAAGGCTAGATAAAATACAACCTCCTACTTAGGTACAAGTTGGTCCTCTAACTATATGAGCTAGGAACACAATTAGTGATACAAGAAATGGTTCTCTAAGAGTATGGCCTCTTAGTTACAATGTAATCAATGAAAAATACAAGGCTAGAAATATACTTCTACATAATTAAAACACAAGCCTTGAAAATAAGAAATTTTGAATACCAATGAAACACAATAAATGATGAGCACTTGGAGCTTGTAGATTAATCATATATAAGTCTTGGATCACCTATTTGACTTCTATTTATAGAGTCTTGAAAGCTTGATTGAGAATCTTGTCGTTGATAGTGGAGAGATCACTTTGAGAGAGTGAAGGAACTAGCCGTTACAGGTTGTCTGCAACAAACTGGTTAACAAGTTAATTCAAACATTTGAACACCAATTAATAGAAGGATTAGGGCTGTCGATAGCTTCTCAAGACCTATCGCAGGTCCTGATGCAAAGGCGATCGACAGCAAACTACAGAGAGCATGATTTGCAATCGGTTGACAGCCTATTTTGGACGATCGACAGCATGAGGCAAAACGGTCGATAGGTTGTCTCATGATTTTCAAAAATATGCTTTGGTTTCTCCAATAATTTTGGCCAATGTGTTTAAGACAAGTTATGATGATTTTTCAATATCAACTAATCTCCATTAAAAAAATGTGTTTAGAAGTAAGTTGTTTTAAATGAAAGTTTATTTTTTATTTTAATTTGATTTTGTTTTCAATGGTTGTTTTGTTTTGATAAGATGGGTTGAAATTGATTTTGTTTTCATAACATGTGAAGTTTTGTGAATCATCAAAACCAAAACATCAATATATATATATATATATTATTTGATGGTGGTGACTGGAATAACGATTGAGGCGTCAGTGGCGGCGAACAACGAACGACGATAGAATCCATTCTTAGTCAAATTGTGAAGCTCGATTGTTGCCGGTCATCGTCATCCCTCACAACTGAAGCCCGTCACCACTAAAGCCTCTCGCTGCCAACTTCAAAGACGAAGAGCCCATTGTTGAAGCCTATCGCCTCACATATCTCACTATCGCCTTGCCTCTTTCGCTTCTGTCTTTGCTCTAGTTGCCACTAACTGCCGCATCCTCCACTCTCGCCACTAACTGAGCTCGAGCATGGTGGTAAGCTTGACACAAGTCGATCCCAAGCTGAACTCAAGCTCGAACTATGTTAACTTAGCTCGAGCTCGAGCCTAACTTCTAGGTTAAACTTTAGCATGAACTTGAGCTTGAGCTTGGGCCTGAGGTCAGATTTGCAAAGCCGAGTTGAGCTTAGTGAAGCTCAGAGCGGCTCGGCTCGATTGTAGGCCTAGTTTGTGCCACAAAATAATATCAAAATTGGAAATAACTATAAGAGAAATCTTATTTGGTGACTGATGTCTCAGGAAAGCATAATCTCCTAAAACATAATAGGGCCCATCTTTTTCCTCACCATTGCCAATCATCCTACTAGAAAACTAGTCCTAAAATATGCAATGAGAAGGGATGAAGGTCACAATACAGTTTATGTCTTAAGTTATCTTGCTAATAGAGAGAAGATTGCATTTTAAGTTTGGGACATGTAATATAGATTTCAGTTGTAAACCAGACACATAAGTTGTCCCTTGTCCCATAATCGAAGACATAACACCATCTGCCATAGGGATAAAACTTATTTATTGCAGCCATAAAACCTATCTTGTGATCGGAAGCTCTAGTATCTACTATCTAGCAATTTCCATTCATTTTTCTAGATGATGAGAAATATCTTAGATTATCTTTTTATGCCATGGAGACTGTTGGATTAGTGATTAAGGTGTCTGGTCCCTTAGTCAATTGTGTGTGGCTCAATAGTTTGTGAATGAGCTTTAGTTGTTTGGTGGTTAGGTTCAAACTAGTGCTCTTCTAGGTTTTAGGAGCAATAGCAATAGCATATGTTAAACGCTTTTTCTCCCTTTTATTTTTTGGCTTCCAATTTGATGGCTTACCATGTATTTTCCAATAAGTTTCCTTTGTGTGATAGGGTTTATTACAGTAGTCACACAACTGTTTGTCTTAGGAAAGGAAAGAATTTTCTTCATCCTTAAATGTATAGCAAGCATAGAGCTTGAACTTGAATCCACAAAAAAGGTGAGCATTACATGTTTTTTGCTCTCTTTTCTTCTACCTTTAGCAAACACTTCCTAGAGGGATGGAAGCGGTTTGGTGCCTAGTAGTCAGCCACATGCTTTATCTAAATCAGCATTGAGTCCTTAAAGAAAATCAAAGATCCTTTTCTTCTCTAACATTTTACTATATTTCAAACTATTACTAGGAAACTCCCAACTAGGATCATAAAAAATATCCATCTCTTACCATAACTCCATCAAGACATTGTAGTACTTGGCGACACTAAGATTTTTCCCTCTCAAGTGGTGCGAATAACAGACCAAATCTCAAAATATTGGGATGTATTTTCAAGATCGAAATATATCTCTTGTACTACCTCCCATACTTATTTAGCAGTCTTGTAAAACATGTAGGTTAGTCCAATTTTTGAGTACTCCATCGAGTTAATAAACCATGGCATGATAATTGAATTTTTAGCCTCGCACATTTGATAATCTGTTGTATCCAAGGATGGAGTCAAAATTGCTTCAGAGAGATAGTCAAACTTTCCTTTGCCTTTGATTACAAGGATAATAGATCGAAACTTCCTTTGCCTTTGATAGGATAATCGCAAATGGTGGGTTGGAGGTGGTTGAGGAATCTACCATTGTCTAGATTGCATTGTCAAGGTTAATGTCAGCCATAATGATTGGTTTTTCTAGTTATGCTAACTAGGTTGAACCAAGGTCTGATATCATGAAATGAGACAAGAATTTAGGGTGAATAACACTCGCATAAATCTCATTATTCTCTAAAATATATATACATAATTAATTTCCTAATTTAGGATATTATAAGATATACATGATTAATTTCCTAATCTAGGATGCAATAAACTGAAAATAATTCATAAACTATAAGAGAATACAATAGGCAAGATAATAATAGAATATAATTTCCTAAAATACTGTTATATCAATTCCACTAATTTGGGATTCTTCCTACAATTCTCCAACAGAAATTGAACCTTAGAATTTTTGTAAATATGTAATTAGGAAAGACTGTATTGATCATTTACTAGGATGTAGTGAGGATAATTTCAGTATATAAGTAATTGCTGATTTGTCCTTCCACTGGGGAAAGATGATAACGAAGATGAGAAGAGAGTGGTAGCAGCTGACAAAAGCAAAACTTTCTCTAGATCATTAGCTACACCATGCTGAATCAATGAAAATTGAATCACACGGTAATGTGAGTGCCCCACTGCTGGGAAGCCCAAACTCCTATTCAGACAACTTCAAGAGCTGCCTCAGGATCTCATTGTTAAGATAACCCCATGAAACGCTTTTGATTGGCTGTGTAGATAACAAAATGTGTCCTTTATCAGCCACTGATGAAGTTGGACTGCAGCTACCTACATCCGAATCTCTGTTGTTTCTTTTGTTTCTTGGAAATGAATCTCTCATTGTCCTCATGGCAGTGAACTTCTGGCATTTCCTTGCCATCTTGATGAGTTTTGTGGCACTGATCATGCATGTTATTATTTAGCTCTTGCTTTTGTTCTATTGGGATAAAATGGGTTGCAAAAGCAGGTGTTGGTGGGTCATGAGAGACCAGTGAGGGTGGTGGATGTGGTTGCTTTTGTTCTGAAATAAAAATGTACAATGTGGGTTATCTATTCATTCAAGGATATTAAGGATAAGGATGCAAAGTTGTTAGGAAACCTCATTTCCCCAATCTCTAGTCTTCTGTCAACTCATATATCTGAAAGAATCTTTACCAAAAGAATATGTGGTTTCGATGAAGCACTTATTTAATGAAATGACCGGATAGTGCACTTAATTGATGCAACTTTTGGTGTGTAGGGCATGAATAGCAAACCATATGAATTAGTTACGGTGCGGGGTAAATATGTTATTGGGCGTGTTTATTCACTGCTACTGCTATTTATACATGCAATTTGTACATTACTTTATACATATTTAAAAAAAATTAGTGATATTGTTTTTTACAAAATTATCAACTAATTTTTAAGAATTATAAACATTTTATTTAAAAAAAAGTGTTTATAATTTTATAAAGAATTATTTATAATTTATTAAGTATATTAACTCACGTTACGGTTTATTTACTTTTAACAATCTATGCGTCAGTATGGGTAGGCAAAATAAGGGGCCATTTGAGTGTCACAAATATATTAGTTTTAAAGACAGTGATACTGCAACACATTCAGCAAGCAAATATTAGATAAAAAGGATAATTACACGACCTCTTTGAGGTTTTGTGAAATTATGTGTGGTATTTCTATATTTTTGGAAATTACAATAATTTTCCATAACTTTGAGAAATTCATAACACTCTAATCCAATTCAAGGCAAAAAAAAAAAAATGAGTTAGAAAAACATTTTATTTTGCAAGAACCATGGTCACCTTAATATTAATTTTAAGGTTTTTTTTTCTTGTTTTTGCCTTTTTTATTTTATATTCAAAAGTAAATATAATAATTTGAGATATTTGAAATGAATTGGGGTCTATAATTTGAATATTATCTATCATTTTGTTAATATATTGATATTTTTTTTAATTTTTGTTCTATAATTTAAATATTTGATGTCGAGTTTTATTTTATTTTTATCATAAATTTGTGCTAATATTGTTATATAATTATTTTCCAATTATGAAACTATATTACTTAATCCAATTTTAAATTCCTATTAGGGTTTTTCTTTGGGTGTTCTTGACCTTGTTAGGATCACTTAAGACTAAGTTAACCCTTTGCTATTAAAAAAAAAAAAAACTCAAATATAATTAAATTGGAATCAACATCTAAATCCATAATACTTCTTAATTAATTCTTATTGGGTTTGGACACCCAACCCAACTATTGCAACTATTACTTTATCTTTACTTATTAAGAACAAATTACTCATATAATCAATATATATGAATCAAACAAAAAAGAACACAACCATCGTGTGCTAACTTAGATGGTAGGAAGTTACATTATTGTGTTAATGTGGTTCCTCACCCTACGTATAGTCAAGTCTAAGAGATAAAGGGACTTATGATGCAGCCACGAAAACCTATTAGGGTTTTTTTGGGGTGTTCTTGACCATGTTTGGGTCAATCTAGGCCCAAGTTAACCTTTTGTTATTAAAAAAAACATACACACACACAAATATAATTAAATTCGATTTCAAAAAACTTGCATCTACCATCAATGTCCCCAGAGATATATCAACATTTTGCCTTGCAACCGGGTATGTTACATAAACCATTTATTTACATCACATTTGAATCAACATCTAAATCCTCAAATTCTAATCACCAACATCATGATCAGCCGCACAAAACTCTTCAAAATGGAAAGCAAGTGGCACAAAAGAGAATTTCGTTCCCAACATCATGTCTCTTGCTTAAGAAAACATATGCCTAACAAAGCCATGAGAGGTATAGGCACTGAAGATCTAGTATCTCTTTCCAGCATGAGCCTGCACGTATCAAAAACCTTTGTTTCATCATAATAGGATCAGCAACAACCAGCCCTTCATGTGGGAAATATCGACAACTAGGATGATTTTGTCTTAACAAAAGTACAAAAATTCAAATGGACTTCAGCATCATCAATACCAACTATGCAACTAGGCAAGGATGGAATATAGTAAATTATCTGCATCTGTCATCTTTAACATGTTAAAAAGTAACTACTGAATCTAGTATAACTAAACACAGTTTGTCTCAATATATAAGCTTCATATATACAACAAAAGTTACATCAAGTACAAAGCATGTGCCTTGTTTTACATGATTCTGGTAACTAGAAAGCTCACTAAGTGGAAGCCTTGTGAGCGTGTGTTTGTCTATAAATACATGCTCCACTTGCACTTCTTTCAAACGATACCCTGTTAGTCTTTGAGAATCACCACTACCTATTCGATTTCAGAAACCTTAAATTCCTAAAGACACACAGTTGGAAACATGATCAGCCCAAAGAAGCTCACTACGATGGCTAGAAAGTGGGAGAAGGTTGCTTCCATGGGGAAGAAAAGAAGTGCTCTGACAGTATTGGACAACAATGAGACTGCTGACACTTGCAAAAGATTTTTGATGCCTAATAAAGGCCATTTTGTTATCTACACTAGTGATCAAAAGCGTCTAGAAATTCCAGTATTGTATCTCGAAAATAAAATTTTTCTAGAGCTCCTCAAGATATCAGAAGATGAGTTTGGACTGCCAAGAGATGGACCAATCATATTGCCATGCGATGCGGTCTTCATAAAGTATATTGCATCGCTCATCCAAAGGGGTCTAAGTAGAGAACTAGAGGAAGCATTGCTTCTTTCCATCAATGCAAGTTTCTGCTCGTCAGTGTGTTTCCATCAAGAAGCAAGCAGCCAACAACTGTTAGTTTATGGCTAATGAAATCATATGCACGCGTATTATGGATTCCAGCAACAATCCGCACACAGAAAATATATACATCCCATGTAATCAAGTTGTGCATGAACTGTACATTAAGAATAGTATATGCTACTCAGGCTTTCCTTCGCATCCAATTTATTGTCTTGGCGAAATTGAGTTTTTACTTTCCAGGTTTTCAGCAAAATTGAGTCTTTCCCTTGGATGCTAAACCGCTAATTTCTTGCTATATGTACATTTCATCACAGGCTGGTATGGGCAAACTAGATTTGGAAACCAAGATACTGGAGAATTAACTGTACAAGGGGTGGGGTGGGGGTGCCTTAATCACAGAGCTGTGAAATTTGTGGTGACAAAATGATCACTCACGGCGAAGGAAAAAAGAAGCCTAACCCTCTGAAGTGAAGTGTCAATATCACTTTTTCTTACAAGTTGTCCTAACATCATAGAGGTGACAATTTCCAAGTAAATTAAAAATTCTGACATTTAATATGAAAATTTTAGGGCTTGACCCCAACTAAACAAAGCATTAGCAAAAAAGGAGAAAAAAAATAGGAATCATTTCGAAGCTTCAGCCTGAAAAACATTCTTTTGCATGGAAATTATTAGTAAATTTTGACCGTACAACACCAGAATGATTTATTTCTAAAGTCTTAACAGAAGTAAAAATAGGGCCTTTAGCATAAACATTCCAAAATTCAAAGGAATCTTCATTGTCCAAAGAAATTATCATCATGAGACTCCTGACATTTCAGTTGCTGTCAGAATTATGCTAGCTAATTATTATATTCAACAAGGATGAGATCTATATCGTCCTTCTTATCCTTTCTTTAAAACGTTAATTACAAAATTTAGTATAGCTAAGCACATGACTTGTCTTTATATGGTCTCATATACAACAAAAGCTTCTTTTACTACTAAGCATACTTGTATTTATTTGACTCCAAGTAGAAGAAAGGTTCATTAATGTGAAGGTTACAAGTGTGTGAAAATATATTTGTGTGTTTACATATATATTATCAACGCTTGCATTGCCTTCTATACACTCAAGATTACCATTTTAGTCTTCTAAGAAGCATCACCATCGTTTCTCCTTCTGAAGCGTAAACTCCTACAAAGAAAGTAGAAAAGCGCGATCAGCCCAAATGAAGGTCGTGACAATGTCAAGGAAGTGGGAGAAGGTGGCTTATGTTGAGAGGATTAGAATTTCTCGGCAAAGATTTGACAACAAAGCGAATTCAGAAAATTGTAGAAAATTTGTAATGACTAATAAAATCTTTTTTTTAAAAAAAAAAAAAAAAATCTATACCAGTGACCAGAAGTGTCTAGAAGTGCCACTTTCAGTGCGATACTGTTATATGGCTTAAAAACAAAAGGCATGGGTATTGAAGATCTAGTATCAGTCTCAAGCAATGAGACTGCAGGAATCAAAGAACTTTGTTTCATTACTGTAAGTCCTCCTGGAATCAGCATCCACTAGTCTTTCATGTGGGATATATCGACAACCCAACCTGAACAACACTAGGAACATTTTCTCCTAGCAAATACATAGGTCTTCCTCATATATAACCTTCCAAAAAATCAAATGGATCTTCAGCATCAAATGCAATTATGCAAGTATCATCTTGAGACAATGAGACACCGACTGGTTTGTCAGCAACTACTAAAATTATTGGAAAGTGTAAATGCTGCTAGGATACTATATATCCTGTCTCTGCCGTCTTCAATTGACTAACCACTGAATTAAATATCACTAAGCACACAGTTTTGTCTTTAAGTAAATTTCATATACAACAAAAGTTAACATTAACTACAAAGCTATGTCTTGTTTTACATGATTCCAGGTAACTGAAAAGTCATTAACTGGAAAGTTACAAGCCTTGTGAGTGAATGCTTTGGCCTATAAATATATGACAAACTTGCATTTCTTTCAAACAATACCTTCTTACATTTTGAGAATCATCATCACCTGTTCGCTTTCAGAAACCTTACTTTCCAAATATACAAGGTAGGAAAAAAATGATCAGACCAAAGAAGCTCACCACAATGCCTAGAAAGTGGGAGAAAGTTGCTTCCTTGGGGACAAAAAGAAGTGCTCTGCCAGTATTCAACAACAGCGTGACTGCTGACACTAGCAGAAAACGTTTAGTGGCCAATAAAGGCCATTTTGTTATCTACACTAGTGATCAAAAGCGTCTACAAATGCCACTACTGTATCTTGAAAATAAAATTTTCAGAGCTCTCCTCAAGCTATCTGAAGATAAGTTTGGATTGCCAAGAGGTGGGCCAATCACATTGCCATGCGATGCAGTCTTCATGAAGTATGTTGCCTCACTCATACAACGGGGTATAAGTAAAGATCTAGAGGAAGCTTTGCTCCTTTCCATCAATACAAGTTTCTGTTTATCACTTTCTTCCCAGCAAGAAGCAAGCAGCCAACAGCTGCTAGTTCGTGGCTACTGAAATTATATTCTTGATTCTAGCAAGTATATTCTTGATTCTAGCAACAGTCCACATACACAAGATACCTCCTGTGTAATTAACTTGTGGATAAACTGTCTGTTAAAAATAGTAATTAAGATAATCCAGCAGAGTAAGGAATTTATAGATGCTCATGCTACTCTACACATGATTGCATTCCTGTCCAATTTATTGTCATGTTGAAATTCAGTTTCAACTTTGCAGACTCCCAACAATCCCCGTGGTATATGTACATTTGATCACAGGCTGATAACTAATCCCAATCTTAACTGGGAAGAGTCAAACAAGAACTGGATACCTAGATAATTTACTAAATAGTGAAAACAATTGCAGAATTAATTCTGGAAGTGGAAAACACCCTTAGATAAGGACAGGAAAGCAAATATCTAATTTCATGGAAATTAAATGCATTGAAGCTGTGCACTGGACATCGAACGTACAACTAGTCCACTTCAATTAATTCATATCAAGCATAGATATGGCATTTCAGTCTTCCAAGAGCCAAATCTCCTTTCATCTCTTATCCAATAAAAATCTGCCCTCTTTCTTGTTTATGAATGGAAAAAAAAAAAAATAGGATTCAGTTTTAAAAAATAGGAAAAAATAGTACATTTAATAATATCTTTTAAATGCGTACAACCAGTACATATCCATTTTGCTCTTTTTTAGGTGAAGAAACTGAAATATTAGCATTGCAGATCATGTATTCATGTTCAATGCAAACCAAGTTCTTCTCTGTGAATGATGATTTTCACTTAGAAACTCATACTTATGCCCTGAATTTTCATCAACTGGATGGTCACAAATAATTGTAGGTGTTGAGAGTAAAATAATAGTATAAAAGATAAAGTTAACCCTTTAGCTAACAACTTAACCTTTCAGATCAGATGGTGGTTAACAATTCAACATTGTATTTAAGCAAACAAAGATCCTAAGTTTAAATCTTACTGCCAACCCAATATTTAGATTATTGCACATGGTTGGATTAGTTATCAATGAAGCCTGACCACATATAAGAGGGTGGTGTTGAGAGTAAAATAATAGTATAAAAGATAAAATTAACTCTTTATCTAACAACTTAAACTTTTAGATCAGATGGTGGTTAGCAATTCAACCGTAGAAAAACTGACATCAAGTAGCACAAGAAATGTCATGCAAGCTCTTATGATGGCAACCTTGATATTGTCCACAAAAGCCATTTAAAGGACTAAAAGATTATCAGCAACAGAACCAACTGTCTTGGCATCTTCATTGACAATGGGCATAGAGTAAAGGATTGACTGTCGTCAATCATCTTCATTCTAAATGAAAATAAAAGATTAATTTGTTGGCATACAACCATTTGATCACAGATTCACTTTCTCAACTTATTGAAAGCAAGCACAGATAATTTAGCTGAAGTAAATTTAAGGCTACATAGAACAATACAAACCCAGCAAATTTATGGAGTAGATCACTGATCTACTAAATTTGTGGTGACAAAATGATTGTAGAGGAAAAAAAAAGGCTAATGTTGCCCAACCCTCTAAAATTCCCTTAGATGTCAATATCTCTAATTCTTATGAGTTGTCCTGATATCATAGTGGAGACAGTTTCCAAGTAAATTAAAAATTCTGACATTTAATATCAAAATTCATAGGTTTAGCTGGTAGCTTTGCTGACTCTGCCAAATTTGTCTCCAAGCCATTCAGCAGAAGAGGACAAGAGATGTCAGCTATTACTTCAAATCCTAGCAATTGACCGCAACAAAGAATGCATTGGAATGGAAGAGGGATAAAAAAGAATCATTTCATAGCATGGAATTGAGAAATTCTTTCACATGGAAATTATCAGCAATATCTGACAGTACAACATTAGGACGATTTGTCCCTAATGTCTTAACAAAGTACAAAAGGGTCTGCAAAAGTTAGGTTTTTCCTATGATACTAAACTATTAACTTCTTGATATATGTATATTCGATCACAGCCTAATGTCTTACTCTCATCTTAACTGGGAAGAGGCAAACTAAAATTGAATACCAAGATAATTTACTTGGCAGTGAAAATAATTGCAGAATTAATTCTAGAAGGAAAAAAAAAAAAAAAACAAGAAAACTTAATTAGTGAACTGTGAAATTTGTTGTGGCCAAATGATTGCTGGACAGATGGTGTCTAACCCTCTGAAGTGCTCTTAGAGGTATCACTATTTCACATCAGTTGTCATGATATAATAGAAGTGATAATTTCCAAGTAAATTAAAAATTATGATATTTAATATCAAAATCTTAAGCCGTATTCTCTTTGCTTTTCAATTTTCAATTTTGAGTTTTGAATTTATTTTTATTTTTCTGTTTTGATAGTCTATTTTTAAAAAATTAAAAACGTATTCTCTTTGTCATTTTGAAAAATTATTTCTCAAAACAGAAAATTAGAAAACGCGTTCTCTTTGAAATTTTTAAAATAATTTTTTAATGATATTTTATTCAATAAATTTGATTATTCAGTAAATTAAAAATATTTAATGTTTATAAATTTGATTATTCCATAAATTTGTAATATTTTTTTATTATAATAATAAAATATGAATAAATAAATAAATAAATGTATTTTGAGTTTTGACTTTGTTTTAAATGAAAACACTCAAAACAATTTTTTGTTGTTTTGAGTTTTCTTTACAATTTTTTTTTTTGTTTTAAAAATACATTTTTAAAAATAGTAAAGAGAACATGTTTTCATTATTTTAGAAAATTAAAAATTAAAAATGACTTGAAAACAAGAAGAAGAACGCAGCTTTAGAGGTTGACCACAACAAACAAAGCATTGGCACATTTGGGTATTTACAAACTTAGATATCAGTTAATTCTGACCATATTCCTAATGGCATCAGTAAACACATATTCATTCATGCAGAAATTATCAGCGACCATACAACACTAAGATTTTTTTTTTTTTTTTTTTTCTCTAAAGTCTCAACAGAACAAAAAGGGGCTTTAGCATGAGGATACAAAAATTCAAAGGGATCTTCAGCATACAAAGGAATTATTACTGTGAGACTTCTGACATTTCAGTTGCTACCAGAAATTATTATATTCCTTGTTTTTCATGTATTTGAAATGTTAACTAACTGTAAAATGTGGTATAGCTAAGTACATGGCTTCTCTTTATATATTCTCATATACAACAAAAGCTGCTTGTACTACTATGCATGCTCGACTTTACATGACTCCAAGTAAAGAAAGGTTCATTAATGTGAAAGTTACAAGCGTGTGTGTAAAATGTTGTGTTTATATTATGTACATGTGTGTGTGTGTGTGTGTGACACACTTGCATTGCCTTCTATGCACTCTAGATTACCATTATCGTCTTCCAAGAAGCATCAGCACCTTTTCTCCTTCTGAAGCATAAACTCCTAGAGACAGAGTTGAATAGCTATCAGCCCACAAGCGCATGGCAGTGTCAAGAAGTGAGAAGGTGACTTCTGTTGAGAGGAAAAGAACTTCTTGGCAAAGATTTAACAACAAAGTGAATTCAAAAAATTGTAGAAAATTTGTAATGGCTAATATTGGCCATTTTTTTCTTGTCTACGCTAGAGATCAAAAGTGTCTAGAAATGCCTACCACACAGTAGGAAAACATGATCAGCCAAAAGGAGCTCACTAGAATGGCTAGAAGGTGGAAGGAGGGGAAGGTTGCTTCTGTGGGGAAGAAAATAAGTGCTCTGCCAGTAGTATTCAACAGCAGTGAGACTGCGGACACGTGCATAAAATATTTTTCTGGCTACTAAAAGCCATTTTGTTATCTACAATAGTGATAAAAAAAAAAAAAAAAAAAGGTCCAGAAATACCACTGCTGTATCATGAAAATACTGTTTTCAGAGCGCTCTTCAAGATATCTAACGACGAGTTTCACTGCCACGAGATGGGTGAATCGCATTTTAGATGGAAACTTTTTTCCATTTTTTGCTGACAAAAACCATTTAGAGGACTAAGAGATTATCCACAACAGAATTGACTGCTTTGGCTTCTTCAGTGACAACAGGCATAGATTAAAAAACCTACTCTAGTCAGTCATCTTCCTTTGAACGAAAAACAAAAGATTAATTTGTTCGTATACCTACATTGGATCACAAACTGATCTGTCACATCCCATCTTAACAACCTATCAGAAGGAAGCAGGAAATCAATGGTAGATAATTTAGTTGAAGTAAAATTAAGACTATCTAGAAGAATAGGAAACCAACATAATGAAACCAGAAATATTTATGGGGTAAAAGATCAGTGAATTATGAAATTTGTGGAAATGAGCACGAAATAGAATAACAATACGTCAAGACTCAATCCCACTATGTAGATGGCTGAACAGAAAAAAGATAAATAAAAAAAAAAAAAAGAAGGAAAAGGGATAACAGTGCACAAACCATCTGAAGTTCTCTTAGAGGTCAATATCTCTGTTCCTTATGGATGGTCAGTATAATTGTGGTGACAATTTCCAAGTAAATTAAAAATTCTAATATTTTATGAAAATTTTGGTCGTAACAAATAGAGGAATCATTTCGAAGCCTAAGCCTGTCGGTATTGAAAAACTTAGAACTCGTAACATGATTCCTAAATGCATCAGGAAACACAAAATCTGTCACATGGAAATTGTCAGCAAATTCAGGTCGTACAATACTAGGATTGGATGTCTGGTGTTAAGAATAACCATACAAAAATCACAGGGATTTTCAGCATCCATAGCAATTATCGTTGTGAAACTTGTTATATGATGGAATTATGCTGATATAATCTTGATTCTAGAATATTATAGAATCAGTGTTTTATGTAAATAATATATAAATATATAAAATTAATAATAGTAGGACGCTGTCATTTATTTCTTTCATTCTTTGCTAATAATCCTCTCCTTAAAAGAGGATGTTGTACACATTATTTAGTATGAAATTAAGACATTTCTGAGTCTAATTTATAAGTTGGTATTAGAGCAGTAATTTAGGAATTGAATCATAGCCGTTCACTGTAAAACCCTAGACTGCCCATCAATCCCAGTCATTGACCCAAGATCTGTTGGCCATCTCTGCCTCTCAATCAGCTGTCGTCCCTCTGCAGAAGTTGGAGACCAGATATTGTCGTCGACTAAGGAAGACGAACAGCCATCGGAGACAGCTGTTGGAACAACTGTCGTCGTCAACGAAGATGCCACAGACCTGCTTGCTGCTGTATCGGACTGTATTTTCGATCTCAGATCTACTGGCGCCATCCCCAAACACTGCCAACCGCATTCCCAAACGCCACCAATAGCTCGCGGTCTTTGTGCCGTGATTGCCATTCGCCATCAGCCGCTGGCTGCCATCTCCCAGCGTCACTGCAGCCACTTCTCTGATTCACCACCTCCCAGCGTCAACCAGTTTCTTCTTCCTGATCCATGTCCAAAGTCACCTTGGGAACCACTGTACCCTCTGCCACTGCTGTCCCAACCAAATTGCTAGCGACCTAGCCAACCCATTCTGTCCAAATCACCACTATCTGCTTAAATGGTGATAATTTTATTCGCTGGTCTCAATCAGTCCGGATGTATATTCGTGGGCAAGGGAAAATTAGCTACCTTACCGGGGACAAGAAGGAACTTGTAGCGGATGACCCATCCCATTCCATTTGGGATGCTGAAAACTCCACGGTAATAGCATGTCTGGTCAACTCCATGGATGAAGATATCAACTCCAATTATATGTGCTATCCTACTGCAAAGGAATTGTGAGATAATGTAAATCAGATGTACTCTGACCTGGGAAACTAATCACAAGTCTTTGAATTGACTCTGAAATTGGGAGAGGTCCGACAAGGAGATGATTCAGTAACTAAGTACTTCCATTCTTTGAAGCGATTGTGGCAAGATCTTGATCTCTTCAACACATATGAGTGAAAATCTACAGATGATTGCAAACACCACAAGAAACTTGTTGAAGATAGCTGTATTTACAAGTTCCTTACTGGTCTTAATATAGAGTTCGATGAAGTGCGAGGACGGATCATTGGCCGGTCTCCCTTTCCTCCTATTGGTGATGTATTTGCCAAAGTTAGAAGAGAAAAAAGCTGAATGAGTGTCATGCTAGGAAAAAAGACCACTGGTAAGTCACTTGAAAATTCTGTTTTAATTGCTAATGCTATTGCCTACAAGGCTGCAAATTACCAGCGTAAAAGCGATGAGTGACCTCGAGTCTGGTGTGACCATTGCAACAAGCCACACCATACTCGCGAGACTTGTTGGAAAATTCATGGCAAACTTGCCAATTGGAAAAGTAGTAAGCAAGGAGAAAAAGAGCCACCGTGGGGTCCCTACTACCAATGGGGTTGATACCGGTCCCTTCAACCAAGCACAAATTGATCAACTTTTGCACATGTTAAAATCCAATTCCTCAACTAGTATTCCTAGTGTTTCCTTGGCACACACAAGTAGAAAACCTAACGCCCTTTCTTGTCTTCATTTCTCTCCATGGGTTATAGTTTCCAGAGACTCCGATCATATGACTAGTTCTTCTCATTTCTTTAATACCTATACTCCTTGCTTCGGAAATGAAAAAATCAGAATCGCCGATGGTAGTCTTTCACCTATTGCAGGCAAATGACTTATTAAATTAACTGAGAATATTAAACTCACTTCTATCCTTCATGTTCCTAACTTAGCCTGCAATTTTTTGTCAGTTAGTAAACTATACAAAGATTCTAACTGTCGTGCTACTTTCTTTGACTCTCATTGTGAATTTCAGGACCAGAGTTTGGGGACGACAATTGGGTGTGCTAGGATGATTGAAGGTCTTTACTATTTTGATGATATCTCTATCGATAATAAAAAAAACTCAGGGCTTTAGTAGTACTAGTTCAATTCTTGTTCCAAACACAATTATGCTATGGCATCTTAGACTAGGCCATCCTACTTTTGCCTATTTGAAACGTTTATTTCTTGAATTGTTTAAAGGAATGGATTATTCACTTTTTCAATGTGATAGTTGCATCTTGGCAAAAAATCATCGTTCTACATATATACCAAAACCCTACCAAGCATCTAAACCTTTTTATATCATTCATGGTGATGTTTGGGGACCATCTAAAATTTCTACTTTCTCTGGCAAACGGTGGTATGTTACCTTTATTGATGATCATACACATTTGTGTTGGATTTATTTAATGCACAAAAAATCTAAAGTAGAATACTTATTCAAAAATTTTACACTATGGTTGAAAATCAATTTCAAACCAAAATTGATATTTTACACTCTGATAATGACACCGAGTATTTTAATGGGCACTTGGGGGGTTTTTTTGAAAGAAAAAGGTATTCACCATACATCTACTTGTCGGAATACTCCTCAACAGAATAGTATTGCTGAAAGTAAAAACAAGCATTTACTCGAAGTCGCATGTGCCATAATGTTTTCTATGCATATTCCAAAATATTTATGGGGCGAAGCTGTTTTGACGGCATCCTATTTGATAAACAAGATGCCCACTAAAGTGTTAAAGTACAAAACACCTCTTGAGTGCCTGAAAGAAGTTTTTCCCAACACACGGTTACATTCGGATCTTCCTATCAAAGTGTTTGGGTGTATTGTGTATGTTCATATCCTTATTCAATTTCGTTCCAAACTTGATCCTAGGGCTACAAATGTGTTTTTTTGGGTTATGCCTCACATAAAAAAAGGTTATAAGTGTTATGATCCTCTCACAAACAAAATCCATATCAGTATGGATGTTTCGTTTTTTGAAAAACAACCCTATTTTACCCAAAATTCTCTTCAAAGGGAGACACATGAAGTTGAAGAAAATTTTTGGGATGTTTTTGTCCCACTTCCAAATGCAATATGTCCTACTCAAGAACCACATGTTTCTGATAATGGTCACTTGGGAGATTCTGGTTCTTTGGTGCCAAGTAAAGGAGTTTCTCGTGCAGGGGGAGAAGTACTACAAATCAATTATCACGATCTAAATTCTGAGCTTCAGATTTATACTAGGCAGAGATCTCATCAAAGGAACAAACACCTGAATGTCAACTCTGCACAAAACGAGTCTAAAAACTCGAGCAATGGCACTGTAAGTTCAAGAAATCTCATTTCAACGTCTAATTTACTTCCTTCAATTGTACCTAATAGTTCCCCAGTTGATTCTTCAACTATTATCAATTATTCTCCTACTATTCCTGATCTTGATGTTCCTATAGCAATTAGGAAAGGTGTCAAAAGTTGTACTAAACATCCTATTGCTAAATATATCTCTTACCACAGACTATCAAAAACTCATAAAGCTTTCACATCTAGGATTTCACATTTGTTTGTTCCAAGGAATATACAGGAAGCTTTGAATGATCCGAATTGGAAATTAGCAATCATAGAGGAGATGAATGCTCTAAGGTGAAGTGGCACTTGGGAGATAGTTTGCCTGCCCAACGACAAGAAAATAGTAGGGTGTAAATGGGTGTTTATAATAAAGTGTAAGGCTGATGGGAATGTTGATAGGTACAAAGCCATATTGGTGGCTAAAGGTTTCATCAAGACTTATGGGATTGATTATCAGGAGACCTTTGCTCCTATTTGCTAAAATAAATTCTATTAGAGTTCTGTTGTCTCTTGCAGTAAATTCACATTGGCCTCTATACTAGCTTGATGTCAAAAATGCATTTCTTAATGGTGATCTTGAAGAAGAGGTTTTCATGAGTTTGCCTCGGGATTCAGAAAGAAATTTGGGAGCGACAAAGTATGTAAACTCAAGAAATCCCTGTACGGTCTCAAACAATCACTGAGAGCATGGTTTGAACGCGTTGGAAAGGCAGTTACCAGTTATGGCTTCCTTCAAAGTCAGGTAGATCACACTATATTTTATAAACACTCAAAAGATGGTAAAGTTGCAATTTTGATTGTTTATGTTGATGATATTATTTTAACTGGTGATGATGAGACAGAGTTAGCAGCCCTCAAGAAGAAACTTGCAAAGGAGTTCCAAATTAAGGACTTGGGAATTCTAAAATACTTTCTTGGAATGGAGTTTGCAAGATCCAAAGAAGGTATTTTCGTCAATCAGAGAAAATATGTACTTGATCTTCTTGGAGAAACAGGTTTACTCGGTTGCAGGGTGTCGAAGACTCCCATTGAGCCTAATGTGAAATTACAGGCTGCCAAAGCTGAAGAAGTGAAGAACAGGGAACAATATTAGAGACTTGTGGGCAGGTTAATCTACTTGTCTCATACGTAGCCTGATATTGCTTTTGCAGTTAGTATGACAAGCCAATTTATGCACTCACCAGGGCCAGAGCATTTTGAGGTGGTCTACAGAATCCTAAGATATCTTAAAGGGATATCTGGCAAAAGATTAATGTTCAAGAAACAGTCACCTGCAAGTTGAGATCTACATTGATGCAGATTGGGCAGGAAGTATTGACGATAGGAGATCTACTTCGGGCTACTGTTCTTTTGTTGGGGGAAACCTAGTCACTTGGCGAAGCAAAAAACAAAATGTGGTGGCTAGAAGTAGTGCAAAAGCAGAGTTTAGAGCTGTCGCCCATGGAATTTGTGAGGTAATGTGGATCAAACGAATACTTGAAGAGCTGAAGTTTTCTCATTTAGTACCTATAAAAGTCTATTGTGACAACAAGGCTGCCATCTCTATAGCTCATAATCTAGTATTGCATGACCATACAAAACATACAGAGGTGGACAAACATTTCATCAAGGAAAAGATCGATGCTGGAATAATATGCATGCCATACCTTCCAACCACCGAACAAATTGCTAATATTCTAACTAAGGTCTACACAAGAAGCAGTTTGATAAACTTATTGGCAAGCTGGCTATGGAAGACATCTACAAACCAGCTTGAGGGGGAGTGCTGGAATTATGCTGATTTAATCTTGATCCTAGAATATTCTAGGATCAGTATTTTATGTAAATAATATGTCAATATAGAAAGTTAATAATAGTAGGATGCTGTCATTTATTTACTTCCTTCTTTGCTAATAATCCTCTCCTTAAAAGAGGATGTTGTACACATTCTTTAGTATGAAATTAAGACATTTCTGGGTCTAATTTCTAAGTTTATATTTCAGCTGCTACCAGAATTATAACCATTCAGTAACAAGGATGAGACCTAATATACTCTTTGATTTCCTTGTTTTTAATAAAATATTAACTACAATATCTGGTATAATCATGTACATGGCTTTTTCACATAGCAGCATATACAACAAAAGCTGCATTTCAAACTAAGCATGCTTGCCTTTTACATGACGCCAATTAGAAGAAAAGTTCATGAACTTGGAAGTTACAAGTGTGTGTGTGTGTGTACATATATGATACAATTGCATTGCTTTCATCCGACTCAAGAATATAATTTTAGCCTTCTAAGAATCATTATCACTTTTTATCCTTCTGAAGCAGAAACTCATTGTTTGATAGAATTAATAAAATTTCAAAAATCAATTCTGCATCTTGGTTTTTGTTCCTTTAGTAATGTTTAACTTAACATATGATAGTGAAGAAGTATGAACTTTTAAACTTCTCACTTTTTTAGTTGATTTGGACACATTATACACAAATGATAACTACTCATATGGAAGCAATTACACAAAAAAAACTACCATGTAGGAAATAAATAACTGTATAATGAATAGAAAATTACCTCTACATTTTGCCTAACCACCTAACTGTCTATATTTCTAGTACATGTTTTTCTTCACACTCCCTCAAACTAGGCTGTAAATATTAAGGAAGCCTATGTTGGATCTTCACATTTTCAAATTGAGTCTTCAGTGGGTAGTCTCGATAGATCCTTGGTATGTAGGAAATCCACCTTAATTTTTCTTTTTATGAAGTGTCTGTCTATTTAGATCACTTTGAACATGTTGAGTTGTCGCCAATATTTTAGTTAGACGACTAAAATATTAGATGTGTGAGAGGTCTCCTTGACAACGCCTATGCTGCGTCTTTAGTGTCACAATACTTCTCCTCTGCGGCATGCCAGATTTCTTGTGCCGTCTCGTGGAGAATGCATTTACTCCGACTTCTTGTGTCTTCATTGACAGTACATTTATTTTACTAGCATCATCCTTCAATTCCTCTGGAGATATGACCAACAACCCCTCAAAGGCTGATTAGGATTTGATTTGATGTGTCTCTTCTTTTTTGCGAGACTAGAGAGACGGTTGTGGTTGTGGCTACGATGATATTGGATGAAGATAAAGGAGATGGGCAATGGTCAATCTGTGTTCGTGGCTCCATTCTGTGACCATCTTCTTCGCGCTCTCTCTCTCCCTCTCTATCTCACTGCTCTGATACCATGAAGAAGTTTGAACTTTTAAACTTCTCACTTTATTATTCGGATTAGACACATTTATACACAAATGATAATTGCTCATATGAAGGCAATTATACACAGAGAAAACTGCCACTTAGGAAATAAATAACTATATAATGAAGGAAAACAGTCTCTATATTTTGCCTAACTGTCTATATTTCTTGTAATACGTTTTTCTACATATAGTTATATTTAATGAGACCAACACAAGTTTCCATGATAGAGGACATGCATAGTTCAAATATTTGAAAACATTATTCCATTTTAGTCCGCACATTTGAGCTCAACTCTATAAATAATCAAACTACAATTTCTCCATTACCAATATGAGTCCTAACGGCATCAGGAAACATGTATTGCACATGGAAAATAGCAGTAACTCCAAATGTTACACCACTAGGATGAATTTTGTCCCTTTCCAAAAGTGCAAGGCGGTCTTCCATCTGAAATCATCCTCCTTTTTGAACTAAATTCAAATTCTAAATACTTATCTTATCATTAGGGAACTTATCCCAATGTAACTGCAATTCTAACAGTACAACTGCTAATGGCTGCATAACCAGGAAAGCTACATTAGCTTTTTGGCATATGCTTGTCTTTACATGGCTCACATACAAGGGAAGTCCATTTACTGGAGAGGTACAAGCTTCTATGGTGTGTGTACATATATAAGGATATAACACACTTCGATTAACTTCAGTTGGACACAGAAGTAGCATTCTGTTCATCTGAAATCCTCTTCCTTTTTGAACCTTTTACATTCCAATTGGACAAAGTGTAAAGAAGCACAATCAGCTCAAAGAAGCTCTTTTGATAATGAAGTGGCAGAATGTCACCTCCACTGGATGGAGAAGAATTTCTTTGCCAAGAATTGTTGTAGTTGTGGATGTGAATGTGAATGCAGACAGTTGTAGGAACTCTTAGTGGAAAATAAAAGCCAGTTTGTTTCTACACCACTGATAAAAAATTGCCTAGAAAGCCACTACATATCTTGAAATAGTCTCTTCAGAGAGCACCTCAAGATGTCTGAAGATGCATTTGGACTGCCACGAGATGGTCCAATCACATTGCCATGTGATGCAGTCTTCACGAGCTATGTTACCACACCCATCCAGCAGGATGTATGTTAAGATCTCAAGGATGCGTTGCTTGTATCATTTAGTACAACTCTGCTGCTCATTATTTTCCATCCTTCAAGAAGATATGAGAGAACAATTGATAGGTTATGGACACTGAATTAACTATATAGGATTTTTTATTCTGGTTAGAATCCATATGGAAAATATAAATATTGAGTTGTAAATTCTTTTATATGAATATTTTTTTTGTTTTTATGCTAGGATTTTATATGCATGTTATTTACATCCGATCTCCCTTTTCCTATTCGTTTTCCTAAAAAACAAATATGTTGAAGTATTGAAACTTACTATTGTACAGGTTACTACATTTATGTAGTTCATATTGCAATGAGGACAGTCAATTTGAACAGAATGTTTTAGAGAGCAAGGAACTTCCATTTGTATTGGCATTTTTTTGGTGTTAGAAACTATGTGCCCAAAACCACAGAGCCAGCTCCTGTTTTTTCGGCTGTAATATAATAATTTCCCCTCATGGATTGGAACAATCTTACATTAGTTGAGGCATTCCAGACCTTGATTATTGGGTAAACAAAAAGCACCTAGAGGCTGAAACATTAGATGGAAAAACTACATGTTTCAGGAAAAGGCTCATCTCATAGTCTGTTGCTTTCTCAAATATTTCAAATTAGTGTGCAGCACAGTGTCTCAGGTTACATCTTCTATTTTCTATTTTATAATGTAGAATTCTGTTATATTTGTGACTCAAAATTGATTGGGTCAAATATATATGTCAAATAAATAAATAAATTGGGTTGGGCCGGCCATTGGTGTATGCAACCCAAGCCCAAGTTCTTATATGTCTAATTTGGATTTGCATTTCATGTTCATTTTCATTGCATTTGGCTTTATATATGTGTTAACAGGCTGGATGCTTGTGGGCCGTTGATCTCTGAGAAACCCTGCCAACTATTCTCCCCCTTATATAAAGGGTTGTGATGGAATTGAAATCGTCATTCTCTCACTCGACGCATCTCGCAAACTCTCTCAGAAAGTTACAAGAACCCTAATCCCTAATCGTTGTTCTTTCTTTGTCAATGATGAAATCTGATAAGAGAGAAAGGTAATCGGGATTGTTATGAGTGTTGTAACAACTTGTATATAGCCTATATTCTGGTATAATCTATGTTCTTCATATTGTAAGTTAATCTTGTTTATCTTGCTGTCTTTCGTGTACCTTATAATTTTTGTATTGTAATCCCTTGATTTCTTAGTAGATTGACTAGGGGCGAAACCCCTATCGTGAGTAGGATCATTTTGATCCGAACACGTAAACATTATCTCTTTGCGTGTGCGCGTTGGTTGTGTTCTATTTCGTTTTCCGCTTCAATATCTTGGCAATCCTTGGTACAATCGAGGTTCTTGTGTGTGTTGTGTATTGGCTGATTATAGGGAATCCCAACAAATTCACATCATTTGAATGTGTGCCAAAGATGTTGGTGCAATTCTAGGGACAAAGGAGATAAATGGTTCAAAGCAAGTACCTATAACAAAGAAAGGTTTGGTAACAAAAACAAAGTGTCAGTCAAGTATGAGACATGCAGGCATTTAAGTACTGGAAATAATAAGGTTTGACAAAAGATTTAGAGAAAGCTTTGCTTGTCTCAATCTATAAAAGTGGGTACTCATTAGTTTCTCCCCACCAAGAAGAAAGGAAGCAACAATTGTTAGTCTATGGCCACTGAAACTCTATGTGGTGGTTCTTGGATCCTGGTAATGCATAAGTTGAAAGTATATCGCAAGTAAATATTTAACAGTAAATTTTATTTTATATGTGTGTGTGTGTGTCAACTACATCATACCTCTCCCTTCCTTCTCTTAAGAAACAAACAGTTGAGTATTGAAGAAAAAGGCAATTCATAGCTGGTGATGATGGCTATAACTTCACCATAGTTTATTTGAAGAAATTGTTTGGGAGACCAGAGGACTTCTATTGACATTATCCTTCATTTGCTTATTCCTTTCTCCTACAGAGACAGCTACAACAGCATGAAGACTTTTCAAGCACACAAACTTCTGTGGGATGACAAAAAAACACAAAAGTTTGTAGACCAACCATGAAATCCAGTTTAGTGTCTCAGATTGGGTGAAGATGCTGGGGAGGGAGAATATCTTAATTACAAATTGTTAAAACATCTGAACATTATTCAAAACTAGTAAAGGAAGCTTATAAAGTAAAGAAAAAAGGCTCAAGGAAAATTAGGAGAAAATCAGGTTTAGATCTGATCATTATTCAAGGTATTCCGATCAGATACATCCAAACCAAGATAAGTGCTTCTAAAACGCCCGGCAATGGTACATTGGTACTGAACTGTCAAAGGATGACTGAAGGCCCAATATGAAACCCAACTGGTACACTCTTCTAGGAGTTTCTACTTGAAATGATTCTTTCCCTATAAATTTGCTTCTTAGACCCAATTAATCCTCCGAGAGACCTTCAAGTTTTTGGTAGAGGAAGCAATTTCAGTGAACACTGGGCAAATAGTTACAAGGTACTTCAACATAAGAGAAACATCTTCAACCTTCAAAAGATCTTAGAATATGACCCAGTGGGACTTCAATGATACTGCAAACTAGTACTACCTCTGCCAGGCGATTCTTTGTCAATCACATTATCAGCAGTACCAGTAACTTGATAAACAAGCTTGAAATATTTCCTCAGAAGCTTAGGTAACCTTTTGGGATAATACCTGATCTACCACAGTATATATAGTTTTTTTTTTTATTCGAATATTACCTCCAGAATCTATTGGAGCCACACTGTCCATAAAACTAACATATTTGTGGCACTCAAACAATGCCCTATTTTCCTTCCCAGTGACACATAGATTGCAGGCAAGGAACAAACACGCCCAGGAACATATTCACTCTACACCATAACTAATTCTCATGGTTTGCTCATCATGTCCCTACACACCACAGGCTGCATCAAGTGGTGTTTCTGGCTAGTCTATACTACACTAAAATTAGCACTCTTGTTTGATTTTATTATGTGCCTCACCGAAACCACATATTCTTTTGGTAAGATCATTCAGATGGAGAAATTAATATCCACCATTCTAGTTCTGTGATTTATTTGAACTGACAGAAGACAGATTGGCCAATGAGGTTTCCTAACAACTCTGCATTCTTGGAAGACAAAACCATGTATATATTTGAATGGATAGCCCACATGTACATTTTCATTTCGGACAAAACCAACCACATCCACCCCCAATGGTCCCTCATGACCCACCAAAGCATGGCCTTGCATCCCATTTATCCTAACAAAACAAAAAAAAGAACTTCATTATGGTCTCAGGCATGGTCTTATATAAGCCATTTCCAGTTTCATTTGGATCAGTGCAGCTTTAGCACTTCAGTCTCTTGACAATCCTATTTACAATTAGTTGTATTCTAGATCTTCAGTTTCTAAATACAGCAGCATGGTCAGCCCAAGAAAACTCATCAAAATGGCAAGGAAATGGCAGAAATATGCTGCCATGAAGACAAAGAGACTTTCATTTTCAAGCAAGAACAGAGATGTGGATGCAGGTAGCTGCAGTACTTCATCAGTGGCTAATAAAGGACATTTTGTTATCTACACAGCTGATCAGAAGCGCTTCATGATTCCCCTAGTTTATCTCAACCATGAGATCCTCAGAGAGCTCTTCAAGTTGTCTGAAGAGGAGTTCGGGCTTCCAAGCAGTGGGCCAATCACGTTGCCGTGTGATTCTATTTTCATGGAGTACATATTGTCATTGATTCAGCATGGTGTAGCTAAAGATCTAGAGAAAGTTTTGCACCTGTCAGTTTCTACTAGTCTCTGCTCATCTTCATTATCGTCTTTCCACCAAGGAAAGACAAATCAGCAAATACTTGTATACTGAAATTAACCTTACTTCAGCCTTGTAAATGATCAGTGAGGCTTTTGCTTATTGCATATTATCAAAAATTCAAAGGTTCAGTTCCACATTCGATTTCTTTTTTTTTTTTTTTTTTTTGGGGGGGGGGGGGGGGGGTGCAGGTGAATTTGAGTTTATGCCTTTGGAAAATTAAATTAATGATTAAAAACTACTATAGTATATTCCTGTGAATGATAGTCTCTTTTCTGACAGTAGTAGTTCTCACTGTCAATATGGTCAGCAAAAGCTTGGGTTTCACCTGTATAAATAAATAGACTTCTATTGTGAGACTAAGTCTATTAACTTATGTCCTGAAGCTCTACACTACAAGTTGGTTTTCATAGGCAATCATGTGAATCCCAAACCAAGTTACACCTCAAAAATCCCACAAAAAGTTCTAATGCATTCTTAATATGGTGCTGGTGTCATTGTCTAAGCGCTTACAACCAACTCAAAAGAAATTCTTGTAGTACTAGGTGTCGGGGGCTAGACACTTACCCTCCAACTCACAAGCATTGAGATTGTATCCACTCGGATTGGAGAAGCACATGAAACCCAGTGGAAATTGGCAACGCTTAGCAGTTCACTCTTCTTAGTAATCTTCCTTTCAAGAAGAAAAAGGATAGAAAAAAGTAATTGGTGGTGGCAGTGCAAGTCCATATTTTTAGGAAACTAACACGCTGATTTGATGATACAAGTACATATGAGAGCAGAATGATCTGGCATATCCTATCTTTCCCAGAAAGAAGCAAGTTATTCCTCTAGGAAATCTTGAGTACCAGAATTTCTGTTGAATCTGGAACAAGCAGCTGTCAAGGAATGTAAAAAGCAGTTAATTGATGATTGATTTCATAAAATACAGTAAGCATCTATATAATTCATTGTTACAAAATCATTAATTGATGATTGATTTGTTAGAAATACATGTAAAGGGAATTGGTGACACCAAGAAGCTGGTGAAACTAATGTCAGCAAGCCATGTCAAAGTAAACACAGCAGCATATAAACCATTGCTGTTGTCGAGGAGCATTTTAGAAGTTAAAACCCCCCAGAAAAGTGTAAGAAAAGAGAATAAGAAGATAGGGAATTACGAAGGGAAATTTCAAATGAATCAAATAGCCTCTGCTTTTGGTCCAAAACGGTAAATGGGGCAACAATCTCTTCTCCATCTCAAGAAAATGTGCCCCCAAATACTAATAACATGCTTAAATTCGATAAACTAATTCAACTAAATCTGGTTAATGCAGTAAAGTTAGAAAATGGGAGCAAAATAATTCTTTAAGAAGCATTATATCCCACACATTTAGTGGGAAGCACCTAAATGTCGCTGGGGCCTCCAAATTGCAAATTAAGATAACGTGAAGGTCTTGATATCCCTTCATACGGACAGCATAACATAGTTCGTTCTTGTCTCATGGTTTATTCCCACATGTTAGGTTTGACGTTCTCTATTGTTCTGAAAATACTCGCTGCCTCAAAAATTTAAACTCTCGCTCAATGGCAAGCGCAACCTATTCTTTCATTGATATGCATATTCATGGAAGTAGTTGGCACGTTAACATGGGATAGAAATATAGCCCAGCTACCAGACCAATCGGGCCCTTTTCTTGTGGTTCTTAAGGCATGGAATCACAAAAACCACTGGCTTCGGGCCCGATGTGTCATCTAACCACTTCACACACAGAAGGACCACGGTTTTTCATGTTGAGAAAGAACAAAACATGGCCATTGGCCACTGCCCAGTCCTCTTCTGCATTAAATAGCACATGATCTTGCAGCCATGGACCCTACCCATAGAAAGCCACGTTCAATGGCAGTGCCTCTGGCTATATACAGCTATCTACCTCCTTCAGATTAGCACCGCAAACCAATTCATCATTCGGAGATACCAACCTCTTCTCTTCTCTTCTCCTCGATCATAATATAATAAACCAAGACAATATGATCAGCACCAAGAAACTCATCAAGATGTCAAGGAAATGGCAACGGGTGGCCGCCATCAGAAGAAGAAGAATTCCAATACCAAGAGCCGAAGGAGATGTCAGTAGTGGTTGCAGCTCATCATCAGTGGCCGATAGGGGTCATTTTGTTGTCTACACGGCGGATCAAAGACGCTACGCTTTTCCAATCGCGTATCTTAACCATGAGATTATCAGAGGGCTCCTTGAGTTGTCCGAGGAAGAGTTCGGACTACCAAGCGATGGACCCATTACGCTGCCATGCGATTCGGCATTCATGGAGTATGTGGTTTCTTTAATCCCACGCCGCACATCCAAAGAAATGCAGAAAGCTCTGCTGGTGTCCATTGCAAATAATGGAAGATGTTCAATGTATAGCTCTCTTCTTCATCATCAACAAAAACCCTCCCAGCAATCACTACTCTGCAGCTGCTAGGCGGAAGAAGATCGTACCCCGTCGCTCAAATTTTGTAGATACTCCCGTCGAAAGTATTGTTTGATTGATTCCCAATATATGCAGACAACATTTTGAATTTTGCTTTCCCTCTGCCATGAGACAGAACTGAAATTTTCTTCCGTTCAATCCAAACGAAAAGAAATTGTTCATCATTGTTGGGCCAGATCTTGTCCTTCAAGAATAACCCTTGATTGGAGGTTTGTTCATAGGGTTAGAAGGAGGTAAAAGTGTTCAATGGGTTGGCGGATAGTATAGAGTTAAAAAAAGCATAACACGTTACCTTAAGAGTATAGGTCGAGCGATCAGAAGAGCAATATATCAGTATTAATTTGATGGATTACGAGTTCGATTATCGTCTTGCGCAAGAGCCAAAAGCCCAACCTACGATTTACCTCCCTTGACGTAATCGAGGGTATAAGCTTCAGGGACCGCGCAAAGACGGTCATCCCAAAGAAGCCTAACACGTTTAAAATAATGTGGACAATTATAGAGTTATTTTGTGTGTGTCTAAATATTATCGTCATTTTCAAATTTCCTTTTCATTTGGAAAAAATGAATGCAAACTATGTTGGATTTTATTTTTCGAGTGATGTCAACTCCAATACCTAGGTTGTCTTGACCATTGAAATCAGCAAGTTTTATGTGCTATGCACTTAGTGTTGTTGTAAAAAATACAACAATTGAATTTATTTGCCTAGAAATCTCAACAAACCATCAACAGGGCCTAACCAGATGGAAGAGCAAGGGGTTAAAGGAAATCGACAACTAAAGGTTCGACTCGCTATCCCGAGGAGCAAAAGGGTAGAGCACCAAAAGAGCAGGAGGAACGAGCACCAAAGAGGTAAGGGTGCCTCGGATTGGTCTTTTTAGAGGATGCTTGTACAATCTATAAGAAAGTATTCTGGATCATCTGCAAGACAAAAGGCAGTTAGAAGGCACGCAGGGATTTCTCCTACGCAGGCCCTCTGATACTTAAGTAAGTACAAGTTATGAAGAAATAGAGATCTAGCATGATGCAATATGCTCGAGTGCAATGCACGAATTGAGTTTGTGGGCACCCTATGAGGAGTTGCATGGGTAAGCAATATGAGCGAATTATGCATGTGGACCCTTCGGGTGAGTAACACATAAGGAGAGAGAGAGAGAGAGAGAGAGAGAGAGAGAGAGAGATTATATGATTGGAGTGGATTGACTGAAGCCATGGAAGCGACAGGCATTTACAGAGTCATAACTGGGACGTGTGATCAGCATGTGATACGCAAGTGTAGGGACTGCATGGCTCTCCTGCTACATCTAGTGGTCCTGGGGTTAGGCATGCATGGAGGGTCCTAAGTAAGAAACACCCCCTTCCCCCCCTCCCTTGGGGAAAGGGTCCCAAAGGGAAATTGAGGCTTAAGAGATAAGCCTTATCACGACAAGGTGACAAGTGGTGAGATCTTGGGGTCTCTGGGTGACCCGGTAGGTCACCAAAGACTTGAATGAGTGCTTGCGCAGATGCCTGAGAGGGTCATCCATGGGTGCTTGTGAAGGAGAAACTCGGCACAACGTGAGAAGGCACTCGGGTGCTTTAATCAAACGGTGTGTGGTAAGAGGGCATGAGTGGGTGCGGAAGGCCAGGTCGCAAGTGGTTGCATAGGTAAAGAGGTATGTGTGAGGCGCGCTTGGGCACGCATAGGACTCAGCTAAGTGTGCAGGGTGCATATCATGGTGGATGGGCATGGTTGGACAAGCATGGCCAAGGCAGTAGGCACGGCTGGGTCTTTGGGGCATTAGGGCTAGAGCTGGTGAACTGGTATTCAGGGTCCAAAGGCCCGTGGAAGACTTTGAGTGCCTGCATGGGTGCTTGCACGACTAAAAAAAGGTTGTAGCAAGGTAGTTTACCCCTACTTTACTTATAAGGCAAGGTTCCTTTTGATTACTATTATTAATTTTGGCTTTCGATTTGGCTTTTTACACATTTCTCGAGGATATCTTCCTAAGGAATTCTTCAGGGGAAACTGTCCCGGGGGTTAAGCTACAATAACGGCCTCTCATTCTTGTCTTTGACTAAAAGTCAAAGGGTAGAGTATATAAAAATACAAGGGAGAAGTTGGAACTTGCTCCGGTTGCGCAACTCTATTAGATACGTTGAGGAATTTCGAACCAAGTTGGGTGAGCAGAAGAACGCTTGCATGAAGATGAAGGTTCATGTACATGGCGAAGAGGATTGAGCCAAGGGGATGGCATGGATGATCAAGGCGTGAGGATAATTTGGGATTGTTCGCACTTATTTGATGCTAATAGTGTGGCCAAGTCGTAGGTTGGGGCGAGGCCAACGTATTTAACTATGTCACCACGAGGTGAGCAAGGATCCATGGGAAGGATTTTTTAAAGTATTCATATTGGTGAACAATGCTCAGTCAAGGTATGTTCACAGGTTCTTGGTTGCTAAGATGAGAGGTTAAGATTTGTCTGATCTTAACATCTTATTGTTTATGATTGCAAGGCATTTAGTGATAGACAATTAGTAATGCCTACCTCCACGCAAGGCTAACAAGGGTTAAAGAAGAGCACTAGATAAGACACAATAAAGTTGCATATGGTTGTGTAACGAGTGTCATTATTGCAACAAGTGTCATTATTGTTACGGCGTTAGATAACGTAAGATTTTAGGGATATATATATATTTTTTTCAACAGAAACCCAACACATAAATCAATCACCGAAGATCCCGTTACATCTTCTCAGTATATCAACTTAGAATCATTAATAAACTGAGATAGGTAAATCACCTCAAATGCCGAAACTAGATCGAAACCTCAATAGAACATAACCTAAACCACTTTATTCATAACATAAAGCCGAACCAATGTTTTACACGACGTCATCAAAATAAACAACATAATTGAAATGACATACTATAAACTATCCATTGACTGCCATCACTCCTCAACAATCCCTTTTTCTTTCGCACCGCTGCCTTCACCTGGAATGTTTGAATATTCCAGGGACAAAGTCCATATTAGATGATGAATTATCTAAATGAGAGTTCAAAACACGTTTCCATGAATGAATGCAAGACATGGAATAAACCAACACAATCTTGACAAGCCCTAGCCCAAGAGAATCCCACACAAGGCTTAACCCAACCACGGGAAAAGAGCAATCTCTCTAAAGGCCACGTCACCACACCGACACACTGACACAACACGGTCCTACCTTAAGAGGGGCAAGGTCAACGCATCTTCCCAACATCTTGGGAACAATCATTACCATTCCCGGCCCAGGAGAGTCACATCAACGCAGGAACCCAGCTCACCACAATTACGTCAGGAATTGCGTTCCCATTCAAAAACATTCAAGAACCATTACCCAATCCCAACTCATATCCCACATGAACCACCAGTCGTCATAGTGCAACTTCCTTGGCTATATGGCTCGGCACAAAAACCTAGGCGGGTATCTCGGCATGCACACCAACATAAGATACCCCTATACATTATTCCGGCAACACCCTTGGGGAATTACGATTACACTATCTAGACAACATTCCAAACTGATATCCTATATGAACAATACAAATGCATGACAATGCCACATATCACAATTCAAAGCATCATATAAACAACATTTTATGAACATCGTTTATTGCATAGAACACAAAGCACGTGTATAAAACGTTTTGAGGACAAACCTTCCACATGAAGCGAACCATTACCGGTTAGTGTTTGCATGCAATAAAACCATTTTGCATGACATCACGACTCATTTAGATAGAATAAATACCAAGTTTGTTGGGTAAGAACAATTCTCAATAAACAAGTTTTGGGGCAAACATTCATCTTTGACAAATTTCAGAATGCCTTGATTAGCGTGCACAACCTCAATTTTTGTGCCAAACTTCAAGTAATCAAACTAATGCTCAAACTTGAGCCTCAAAGATCCCTAGAGAATGTATTTATTCAAAAGAATATCAATATCTATTTTTCTCAATTTTTCATAATTTTCTCCTTAAAAATTCAAAACTAAATATTCCTAAAATATTTCTCTATAATAATTCATAAAATAACTTTCCTAATTTTTCTGAAATTTTCTAAAAATTTTACTCACCTTAACTTAGCCTCTCAAACTTTCTCGATATGCGTGCTCTGACCTCTAAATGCGTGCCTGATCAATTTTCCTCGCTCCAAGTATGCTCATCTAGCCCCAAATTAATTCTTAAAATTTTCTAAAATTTTTTCATATTTTTCCTTTCTTTTCTTTCTCTTCTTCTTCTTTTATCTCCTTCTCATCCACTTCCTTCTTCTCTTCTCCTTTTTCTTTCCCCACCTTTGCTCATTGCGCCCAAGCCTATATTATATACTAGTTGGATGCTTAGACACCAAGCACCTATTTATAATATTATATATATATATATATATTATAATATATCAAAGCTTGCGTGCAAGCTACTGCTCCCAAATTCAATGTGCTTCCAATTTGAGCCCACAGATTGCTTCCTCAGATTCTAGTTTCTTGCCCCTCAGACATACATGCATAATATAATATATATATATATATATATATATTATAAAGGAACTTGGCCTTCACGCACACACAAATATCAAGTTTTCACAAATACATATAATATGTATCTCATGCTGCTCACTTCTATCCTCAAGCATATGTATATATATATATATATTATAACTATCACTTGGCATATATAATTTATTATATTATATATTATAACAATTATATATATATATCTTAGTTAAATTCTTAATCCCACTTTAGGCATTACATTATTGCAATTATATCATTGGATATCAATTTCATTTGGATTAAAATACTGAAATTTCAAAATTAATAACTTAAAACTTATTTGATAAGGACAATTTCGCCCTCCGGGCCCTCACGGGACCCTTGTTTCATCCCGAAACCATTTCAGGGTTTATTCTTATGCAAAATCGAAACTCTCTCAGGGTTCCGTTGACTTTCTGAAAGTCTCCTACAATGATTCGATTTTTCAACCTGATTCATGGCTATAATGAAAATCATTCCCGATCCAATTTCTTTTGACGCTTAAAATCATGCCCTGAATCACTTATCTATAGTATTCCATTTTCCTTTGACATCTAAGGTCCAAGACACTCCTCGCAGTTGATTCAGTCACTTAAAACTTGTGATAGTGTACTCTATAGCCTCATTCTTTTAAAAATTTCACTTATACCCTTTGTAAAATCCCATTTATAACCTTAAGAATTTTTTGAGTATTACAGTGATGGAACAAAAGGAACTTAAATACTAATAGATGAGTTAGGGCAGACTCGCAGATAGCTTTAGTACTTGCAAGTAAAGGCAAAGAGTGTCAAGTCAGAGTTGATGAATGTGAATAAGATGCACTGGGGGGACATTAAGAAATGTGGTCCCCTTAAGGAATTGCTTTGAATGGAAACGAGAGTCGAGACGGGTCATGCTAGGTGTGGATAACACCTGATCTGCAAGTCTTAGGGAAATGTGCCTTAGGGAATCGCTCTCCGAGTTGATATTTTGCAGCAAGGTTTTAATTCTAAACTAGATAAGAATAAAAAGTCATGCTTCAACAGTAGATGCGAGTGAATAAAGCGCTAGCTTGATGAGTTGCACAAAAAGGGAGAAGAAGGCGCAACGAATAATGAAGACAAGCCTAATTTCAAGTGTTAAATCGATTCTGGAGGTTCAAAAGAATCATCCAAGGAATGATTAACTGGAGTAAGCCAACGACGGGCTCTAGTAGTTATAAGCGAAAGTAGAGAATGCCAAGCCAAAGTTGGAGATGTAAATGCGATGTACAAGAGGGTTGTTGAGGAGTACAAAGTCGCTTGAGATTGTTTTGAGCAAGAGCAAGAATATATTATGGGTTGTCTCAAGCATGGATTTTGCTTGGTTCGTAGCTTTTTGGAAAGAAAGCAGTTCGGGGGATTGTTCTTGTACCATCCAAAAAATTTGGAGATTTTTGAGAAAATACTTATCTATGATATTTTGAAGAAATAGGAAATTAAGGTGATTAATTAAATTAATTGGAAGTATTTATGAAAATAATATAATAAAATATAGTAAAAATAATAACAATAATAATAGAAATAATAATAATAATAATAATAATAATAATAATAATAATAATAAAAGAGTTAATCAAATTGAATTTAATTAATTAATTAATTAATATATATATATATATTTGTATGTGTGTGTGGCCACATCCTTGGCCATTTCTTTTTGTGGCTTAAAAGCCACTTGAATTGTGTATAAAAAGGACAAATCTTGGGTAGCAAGCAGTGTGTTTAAAACATACAAATTGGAGTGAAGCAAGCCAGCAAAGTGAAATTAAGGGATTGAGAAGGAGAAAGAAGGGATCGGCTAGTAGCTCGCGGGGGTGAAAAAAATTGAAGAAAAAGTGGAAAAAATTTGGTTTAATTCGCGTTTTAAGTATCCAGGTAAGTTAAATAAATTATTAGAATATTACACACATAAAGATATTAATCTTATACGGTCGAAATTAATTAATTGGGGCCCGAGAATTCATTATCTATTCTAATTGTATTTCTTCACAGCGGGAGTGCGTAAAAGTCAAGAATCAACCGTTTTCAGACAATCTCCTAACCCTCTTCTCATGTTCTTTATTTCCCGTGAAAGTCTCCGTCATTTTTTGTATTTTATTCTCTTCTTCACTGTGACTCAATTCCACGCATTAATAATTATAATCCGCGTGGCAACCACCCTATGATTTATATTTTATTAATGAGTTTATTGTTAATGAAATGAGCTAAGTAAGGATGTCATGGTGTCTTTCATTTCGACCATCACGGAGCTTCGTATCGCTTCGCTTTCCTTGGAAATGATGCCGAACCCGTTGGGGCTAAGTTCTTAGAAAGTGGCTATGGTCAGGGTTATGGGGTTATGTTAATAAATTATTATGAATGTGGAGATGGTTTTTTGTGTATGAGAAGAGATGAGAATGTAAATGACATAATGGTGGCTATGTTCTTATGGTTAAAGTGTGCGAAATGATGAGCTTAAGTGACTGAATTTAATGTTATCTATGTGTGTCTAAGGGTATGGGGTACAAAGCCACTGACTGTCGACCGTAGGTCGTGGCAATTGATGGCTGGATGTATGAGTGCTAGTCATCGGCTGTTACGATAAGCGCTAGATGGGCTAGAAGAGCTAGTACTGCCAGAGTCCCGCATTAGCTTGTGCATATCATGATGTGTGTGTTGCATAGGGCTTAAGTTGCATTCACTTGGGGACATCCTTTATGTGTGTTGGATGCGTGAACATCTGCATGACCCAATTGGTCTAAGAGTTAACTTGGGTTCTTTAGGTGAGCTAGTGCATTTAGAGCATTTCGTATGTGTGTATCCCTATGTGGGCATAGCATGGCCTGATGCTTGGTTTATGGGGGCCTTATCATCACATTTATGCTACATAAGCCGTTTCATCTCCTAATTGTTGTATTACATAGTGAGAATGTGCGGTTTTAAGTTATGAGTATGTGCAGTGGGCATGGCCATGGTAAGACCTTGGGAGTAAGACCCACAGCGGCGTGGACCATGGAAAGACCGGGGGTTAGAGTCTCACGGCAACAACAAGACCGGGGGTTAAAGTCCCACGGCAACGACATGATAAGACGATATGATGACATAAGAGAGCATGTTTGGAATAGAGGTGATATGGTAGCCTATAAAAGGCTGCCAATAGGTTTGTATGCGGGACTTGGGTGCCATTGTATGGCTTATGTGGGCCCCAAGGACCCTTTATGTGCAGTTGATTTTATGTTATGCATTTAGAAGTAAGGCACGTATGGATCATGACATAGTGTAGTTGCACTGGCATGAATTGCATGGGATGTTGGGAAGAGTCCTATCCATAACCAGTTGTCTTTCTTTCATGAGCTTGCTGAGTCTCGTGACTCATCTTTGTTTTCCATCATTCCAGGTAAGAGTATCCCGAGACTGCATGTGCGTACGGCGGAGTTGGGTCCAGATAGTCGAGTCATGATAGCAAGTGTAGAGCTCTCCTGAAACTAGATCCTGGGTGTCGTGTGTCTAAGTCAGAGGAATGCCTTTATATTTCTAGTCAAATGTATGTTATGTAAGCCCAGGTGGGCCCAAGTGGTGAATGGTTATGTAAAAATGATTACGAGTTGTTATATGATAAAGAGATTATGGTTTCAATAAGGGTGGTGTCTGAGCTTTTAATTTGTGTTATTGTTCTATATCACTCAAGTAATGACCCTCTCACGGATCCTCTATACTAGTAGGGGCTCCGGGAGACGGGCCGTTACAGTTCCCCAAGTAGAGATTATGTGATAAAGCTTTAGTTATAGGTTGGCAAAGAGGATGATCTGGTCCAATCTAGAGGGTTATAGGACCTCGAATATGTTGGAGCCATACATAACATTAGATCTAGAATGTCAGATACGAGGTGGATTTAAGCATCCACAGATGCAGAGTAGATTGAGGCGTCCAAGGATGCTAAAGGCATTCTATTGGTGGACTAAGTAGCAGATACAAGGTGGATTTAGGCATCCACAGATGCTGAGTGGATTGGGGCGTCCAAGGATGCTAAAGGCATTGTAGTGGTGGACTAAGTTGAGAAACAACTCGAAATTTCAGTAGTGACTATCGAAAAGTCAAGGTGCTTCCTCCCACTCGCTGCCTAGACTTATTATAAGCTTAGGATTTCTATGAGTTTATGTATATATTTTATATGCTTTATTTATTTATGCACAAAAGATGCATAACAATATAATAAGTAAGGTAAGGTAAATCACACCAAATGTCACAAAACTTTGGTGTCTATTGCAATGTGGTCACTAAACTTCAATTTCTTGTAATGTGATCACAAAAATTTAAAATATTTTGCAATGTGATCACATTTAAGATTTTCTAGCATGTAACTTATTGAGTTGGTGACGTGGCATTGATGTGGCCAATAGTAAAAGTCACATGTTGATTGTACATAATTGCCAATGAGAAGTTTCCAAATGTTACTACCCCCAATTACTACAAAAAATTTGTAATTTAGTGACGGCTTTAGCGACAGAATTTTTCTGTCACTAATTAGAGATGGCTCAGCAACGGATAATATGTTGCCAAATTTTTTTAATTTTTTTTAAATTTAGTAACTAAATATTCCATAACTAAATAATTTTTAATATTTTTTATTAAATTTTAAATTTAGCGACGGAATATTTTGTCGCTAAATAATGAATAAAATAAAATTAAAATTATTCATATTTAGCAACGAAATGATTCCGTCGCTAAATAATTAAAAGAAATAAAATAAAATTATAATTAGTTAGTGACAAAATTAAATAATGAATAAAATTAAATTTATTTAGCAACGGAATCATTTCGTAGCTAAATAATTAAAAACATTAAACTAAAATTAAAATTATTTAGCAACGGAATCATTCCATCACTAAATAATTTTAAAAAAATTAAAATAAAATTAAAATTATTTAGTGACGAAATGATTCTGTTGCTAAATAATTAAAAAAATTAAACTAAAATTAAAATTATTTAGCAACGAAATATTTCGTTGCTAAATAATTAAAAAAAATTAAATTCAAATTGAATTACAAATTAAATTGTAATGGAATATTTTGAAAATAAATTTAAAAAATTTTGGGCTACAAATGTAATTGTGAAAAGTTTAAACAAAAATACTATAAATATATTTTATGTGCATAATAGAACAAGGAGGCATTTAGATCAGTTGGTCGCGCATGCAGAGGGAATCTGAGAGGTCCAAGGATTAATCCTTGGAAATGGCAAGAATGAAGTTGGGCTGTTGGTAGGGTGGGCTCGCCAAGTGGTGAGAAGAGGCTAGGCCACTCGGTGGGCGCGCGGGCTTGCTTTTTATTGTTTTCTCGTTGCTAATTCAACGATAGAATGTAATTCTATTGCTGTTTAGTGACGGAAACATTTTCGTCGGTAAACAGCGACGAAATTTTCTTCGTTGTTGATTTTGTCACAAAATTGCTCCGTCGCTAAAATTTAGCGACGCTAACTTTAGAGATCAATTTTAGTTTGTCGCTAAGTCTGTTGCTAAATTATTTAGCGAAAAAATTTGAAGCTTTGGCAACAGACTTTTTCATCACTAAATGCTGGATTTTTTTGTAGTAAATCCGCATAAAACCCTTTCTCATTCCCCCACTTTCTCTCTTCTTATTATCGTCGGCGTGTGCTACTCTTTTTCTTGTCACCGTTCGCCTCCATTGGCCTCCGACACAGCCGCCTTCATTGCAATTTGCTGCAGTTGAAGCCGTCACCATCAATGTTTCTAGTCGTTATTTGCGATGTAATACCCGAGATTTTATAAAAATATATGTGTACTTGGATTATTTCTGAAACTATGAACTGTATTGGGGTGAAAGTGTAGTTTTTGAAAAAAATTATGGGAGAATGTGTAATTAACCAGAAAATCTTGGAAGTAGACGTAATATAAGTCTTATCTAAGGGTGTTAAGGAGATTTAAGAATAATCAAAGAACTAAATAATAAGGGGTTGAAGTGTAAATGAAGGAAGCTATGGGCCAAAAGCATAATTTTTTAAAACTCGTAATTGAATTGGTGGAGTAACGAACTGGGTGAACAAGAAGTTAGGAGTCATGATGAGGCACACATAACAAAGCGCACAAATGGCATGGTCATGATTGGGTCCAAATTTTGAGGCAATATGGGCGAAAGATAATTTGCCGAGAAAGTCTATAAATAAACCTTTGAGGAGGTGTTGTCATGTATTCTTGAGCCACTTGAGAAAATAGGAGGTGAGGATTGAGGAGGGAAATATTTTGAAAAACAAAAAAGGAAAAGTTCTAGTGAAAACGAAGGAGAAACAACTTAGCCGGGAACTTTGGAGTTGCACTGAAATTCATGTCAAAACAATTAAAAAACTATGAGGTAAGTCCTGTTTAAATTTATATTCTTGTAGAGGAGAGAGAGTGAGGGAGTTATAGGAAAAAAATGGAGATTAAATCGGAGTTAAGATGTGTGAGAAAAAAAAAAAATGAGCTACAAGTTTGTCATTGCTAGAGAAGGCGATGGGGCGTGCAGAACACGCGTTGAAACAGGTTGCGTGTGGCAGCGCATGAAGCCTCTTCTCCTAGCGCATGAGGGTGCATGCAACATCATTTTTCCTTGCAAGTTTTCAAAAAATTAATTAAAATCATTTAGAGCAATCCTAAGTAAAAATATTTGAGTTTTGATTTATAAAAACTTATGTTTTCTATAGAAAACCTGATCTTGCTCTCTGTGAACAGTACTACCAAAAGGTAAACAACAAAGATGAGTAGTTCTTGCATGTTTGGCTTCATCCTGATCATTTTTGTTTAATTTGTGTGTAAGTTTATGGCTTGCATAATATATTTTTCCCTTGGTCAGGCATATATCTTCTATATTGGCATGCATTACAACATTTTTGTGGTTAGTTGATGGGTCATCATGTGTGACTGAGGTCACGTGCCCATTTTGTGATGGGGCTATGGAGTTTGGACATGATGAATGGGCGGGGATGATTGCAACATCCTGGCATGACTATAACGTGCCTAAAATGCAATGTTAAGTGCACAAGTCGATCAAGTGATAAAGTGAATGAGTAAAGTATCGTTCCCACGAGGACTGTTGAAACAAGTATCAAAACGGAGCAATTCTATTCTTTATCTAGAAAAATTGAATTAGAGATAACACCAACTAAAGATAAAATAAAACAAGAAGAATATGACGTATCGAAAATAGCAAAAGAAAAAGCAATCGGACAAGTTAAAACAGAGAGATAAGATAAGATTAGCTAAGGCATTCGATTCACCTATAAGAATATTGTAATTCTTACCAAATAAATTAATTAAATGGATTTTACTTACATATGACGACGGAATTTTATAATTTATTTATTATCTTTTGGTCCAGGTATAACAAAACTATCGCTAATCACTAATTCTACACTTAGTCCATATAAAATTAATTAATTAACGATGCATTAAGTTTTGTGAAATTCACTAACTCAAATTACGAATTCAAGCAAATTCAATTTACTGCAAAGATGAATACTCATATTTGGTTCGTTTCAATATCCAATCTAAGTTATGTGATATGCAAAGCTTAACATAGAATTACTTGATTTGTATAATCTATATTCATAAAATCATTTAACAGGTGATCAGACTGTCAAAACAATAATAACCATATCACATAAAATAAATCCATCAAATTAACCAAAAATAGTATCAATCACAACATTGTCTTGCGGCTATCTCATTACCTTAGTTAACAAAAAATTCAACCAACCATGATAACAGAAATCATCATAATTAAACTTAGAAAAAACATAATTAAAAATCAAGAATTAATTCAAAAACTAAAGAATTAACAATCAAAAAAATTAATTCAGAATTTTTCTCCAAAATTAATGATTTCCATGGTTGCTTTGTGCCGCTTCCAATTCTCTTGGTCGGCCAGCCTTGAAGTTCCACCGCATCCAAGTCTCCTTTCTCACGAATTCCTGCGCCGCAAGCCTCTGTTAATTGCTTCCTTTAGTCCGTGTGTCGCTCTCTAATCCCTGCTTCACATCTCAATTTATTATATATATATATATATATATATATCTAGAAGTTCCACGCACAACCACAGAGCCCTAATCCACATCTTAATTTCAATTTTTATTATTATAATATTATAGTTTAAAATGCACTCACTTACTCCACATTCACCTGACTTTATATAATATATATATATAAATATAAATAGTATAATATATAATATATCATATATATAAATAATATAATATATAATATTTAATATACTACTAATTATATTAACTTTAATTATATTATAATACTTATTATTTATAATATTTATTTTTATTTAAATTATAATATTAATTTATAGTATTAATTTTAAAATTAACTTTATAATTTTTTTTCTTTCTTTTTATTTTTATTTTTTTATTTTATTTTTTTTAAACCAAACACTAAACAGTATTCCAGTAAAATAATAAAAAATACTAAAAATTAAGGTTGCGTTCTCTTTACTGTTTTCAAGTAATTTTTAATTTTCAATTTTCTAAAATAATGAAAACACGTTCTCTTTACTGTTTTTAAAAATGAATTTTTGAAAACAGAAAAAAAATTGTAAAGAAAACTCAAAACAATAAAAAGTTATTTTGAGTGTTTTCATCCAAAACAAACTCAAAACTCAAAACACATTTATTTATTTATTTATTCATATTTTATTATTATAATAAAAAAAATGTTACAAAATTCATTAACTTTAAAATGTAGATTTTTTTTAATAACTTATAAACATTAAATATTTTTAATTTACTAAATAATCAAATTTATTGAATAAAATATCATTAAAAATTTATTTTCAAAATTTCAAAGAGAACGCGTTTTCTAATTTTTTGTTTTGAGAAATAGTTTTTCAAAATGACAAAGAGAATGTGTTTTCAATTTTCTAAAAACAGATTATTAAAACAGAAAACTGAAAATGAATTCAAAACTCAAAACTAAAAATTGAAAAGTAAAGAGAACGCATCCTAAATATTTGTAAAGGTAACTCGAAATACTAAATAATTTTAAGTAAAACACATATAAAATACTAAAAACACTACTCAATTATGACCAATAAATGTGAATAAATTTTCACATCAAATACTCCCAAACTTGAATTATTGCTTGTCTTCAAGCAAAGAAAAAAAATCATATTCTCAAAATACACAACTTATATTCGGAATCATTCATCACATTTAAATCATTTGTTATGTCTGCATTTAAATTCTCAATCTAAAATGCAACAATAAAAAATAAAGAAAACTAAGCGTACTTACATTCCGAAGTTAAGAATTCATACAAAATTCTAAACTCAATCATACTTTGTCATGTTCCTCGCAAGATCAAATAATGCAACAACTATTCTTGCAACCATTCATTCTCACGACTGTAAACAAAGGTAGTAAAATAGGGTTCCTTTTTTTCTCTTCATTTTTTTTCTTTATTTCTTTCTTCTTCTTTTTTTTTTTAACTAAACGAGTGCATTTTATGCTCTATCTCATTTTTTTTTTTAACCGAACGAGTGCATTTTATGCTTCATCTCACTCAACATTATTCACCTTATTTACTTAAACCTTGTTTAGGCCTAACTTAGAAGGAACAATTACAAGAAAAACATTACATTTATCTTTCATGCATAGTCACACAACTTCACAAAGAATATGTGAAGTATACTTAATCTTAGAACCCAAGTATACTTAATCTTGCTTTATAAGATTTTGCCCATTCCAAATCAAAGACTCAATGTTAAACAAAATAAAGAATCCAAATGCAAATCATGATTCCAAATAACAGGTTCTGTTTATTTTAACTTTCACAAAATTTTATAGTCTAGGGGTTGGCCAAATATGCACCTGATTTAAGTTTTGCAAAAGATTTTCACATAAAAAACACCCAAGTAAAACAAATAGCATATATCAACAATTAATAATTTCACCCCCCAAACTTATTTAACACATTGTCTTCAATGTGAAAGACAAAGAAGAAGGAGAATGAAAAATGAATACTCCCCTGGCTACATAATTGAACATTACGAATACCCACGCCAGTCCAAACTAAATCAGCTTTATTTTTCTTTCTTTTGAACCTGCACAACATCACAAGTATAGATTATTGGTCATATTTATTTTTAAAAAAAATAAAATGAAATAATAAAAATAAAACGGAAAAAGAGCTTGGGTTGCCTCCCAAAGAACGCTTGTTTATAGTCATTAGCTTGACTATCTTTGAGACTTTAATTCGGCTCATGCAGCTGAAGGACTGAGTTGCCCTTCTCGAATCCGCCATCTTCATAGTGCTTCAGGCGATGTCCATTAACCTTGAAAGATTCTTCAGTGTCCTTGAAAATCTCCACAACATTATAAGGATGTACCCGCTTGATAGTGAAAGGACCATACCATCTTGATTTCAATTTGCCCGGGAAGAGCTTGAGCCTAGAATTGTAGAGAAGAACTTTCTCTCCAATCTTGAATTCTTTCTTGTTAATACGCATATCATGCCATCTCTTGGTCCTATTCTTGTAGATCCGTGCATTCTCATATGTTGCTTCACGACATTCCTCCATCTCATGAAGTTGCAATTTCTTGTGAGTACCTACATCAAGAAGCTTGATCACCTCTTTCTTAACCACGTCTTGCATCATCGGGTTGAGCCTTCTTTGTGGCTGCATAGTTGGTTTGTAGTTATCTTCCATAAGTATCTTGTGTGTGTAAATGGAAGGGCTTATTCCTTGAATATTTGATATGGTCCAACCAAAAGCTCTTTTATGCTTCTTGAGCACTTGTAACAACCTTGTCTCCATGTCACCTGTCAAAGGGAATGAAATAATCACAGGTAAGGATGAAAAACCTTCTAAAAATGCATATTTCAAATATGATGGAAGGGTTTTAAGCTCAAGTGAAGGTGGCTTTTCAATGAATGGTTTGGGCAGTTTCATCAGTGGTCTCTCTAGCTTCTCATATCTTGGTCCATGTTGCTTAGTACAGGTTTGGTAGGAGGGTGAATTTGCCTCCAACATCTTGACAATCTCCTCATATGCATCATTCTCTCCACCCGTAGTAATCGACTTTACTAAACAACCCTCCAAAGGGTCTTCAAACCTATTAACTTGGAAGTAATCATGCACAACACAGTCAATAACATCAAGTCTATAACAAGTTTGGTCTTCTACTAGATGCTTGAGAGCTTGAAACACATTAAATGTTACTTGGTCATCTTGGACCCTCAACACAAGTTGTCCTTGTTGGACATCTATCAAAGCTTTACCTGTAGCTAGAAATGGCCTCCATAAAATAAGGGGAACCTCAAGGTCCTCAATCATATCCAAGACAATGAAATCAACTGGGAATATAAATTTGTCTACCTTTACCAAAACATCTTCCACAATACCTCTTGGATGCTTGATCGATCTATCTGCAAGCTGCAAAGTGATTGTGGTTGGCCTTGGTTCTCCCAAACCTAGTTTCCTCAAAATAGTTAAAGGCATGAGATTAATACTAGCTCCTAAATCACACAAAACTTTATCAAATAAATGTCACCAATAATACAAGAGATAGTAAAACTCCCTGGATCCTTAAGCTTTTGCACAATGGCAGAGCACTCTTCACTTAGCTTGATTGTCTCAAATTCTGCTGGCTTCCTCTTGTTGGCTAAAATCTCTTTTAAGAACTTGGCGTAGCTAGGGGCTTGTGTGATTGCATCCACAAATGGAATATTGATGTGCAGCTTCTTTAACATCTCAAGGAACTTGGCGGATTGCTCATTTTGGTGCTGCTTGTGTCTTTGAGGGAAAGGTAATGGTGGTATGTATAGCTTGACATTAGGATATGAAAACTTGATTTTTGGTGACCACTCATACTCACGTTTGGCTTCCATCTAGTTTGGCCTTGTTTATGTTGTCTCAGCTTCTTTTAGTTTAGTCTCATAAGATTCCCTTGGTGGAAGCACTTCTCCTTGGATCATACCCTCTTGCTTACTCATGGGTTCAATTGCTTTGGGTGGATCCTACAACTCCTTTCCACTTCTTAGCATGATGGCATTGGCTTTCTCTCTTGGATTGGTCTTTGTGTTGCTTGGTAGAGAGCCTTGGGGTCTAGAAGAAAGCATCTTGGCAATTTGCTTAACTTGTACCTCCAAGTTTCGAATAGATGCCTCCTGGTTCTAAAATTTGGTTTCCATACCTTGGAATCTTGTCCCAGCAGTATTTACGAACTTGGTCATCAACTCCTCCAAGCTTGGTTTCTTCTCTTGTTGTGGCTGGAATCCAGAAGGTGGTTGATGGTTTATGGCATTATGATTGCTCCATGAGAGATTGGGGTGGTTGCGCCATCTTGGATTGTAAGTGTTGCTGTATGGATTCTGTTTTTGACGATGGAAATTCCCTACAAAGTTGGTAGATTTTGGCACACTTGCAAAAGTATTCCCCATTTGGAACTCTACTAAACCATGTCCTACCGCTCCAAATAAGTCACAAGTGATGCTCCTGGTAGGCATGGATGGGTTGCATAAATTGTCCAACTTTGCATTAAGGGTAGCCACCTGAGCGGATAAAGCACTGATGTTGATCACTTCATGTCCCACAGTCAATCTCCTCATTGGTAACCTGTCAACTTGCCATTGATAACTGTTGGACGCCATTTCATCCAACAACTCATAAGCTTCATCAGGTGTCTTTTTCATAATGGTACCTCCTGCAGCTGCATCAATCATAGAACGATTAGTAGAAGATAACCCATTATAGAAAGTTTGTACCTAAAGCCAAACTGGTAATTGGTGGTGTGGACACTTCCTTAACAACTCCTTGAAATGCTCCCAGGCTTCATACAATGTCTCCATCTCATACTGCACAAAAGTAGTGATATCATTTCGCATCTTTGCAGTTTTTTATGGTGGGAAGTACTTGGCTAGAAACTTCTGGGCCATGGCATTCCATGTGGTGATAGAACCTGGTGGAAGTGAACTCAACCACGCTTTCGTCTTGTCTCTTAACGAGAATGGGAACAATTTTAGGCGTATAGCATCATCAAAGACTCCGTTATGCTTGAAAGTATCACAAACTCCAAGAAGTTGGAGATGTGTGCGTTTGGGTCATCATTAATGGAGCCACCAAATTGAACCGTGGCTTGCATCATTTGGATGATTTTCGGCTTGATCTCAAATTGTTAGCTTGTACTGCCGGCCTACGAATACTCGAGGCAATGCCATTAACGGAAGGTGATGCATAATCCCTCAATGACCTTCGGGCTTCTATATTTTGATCTTCTGCTTCCATATCTCTCTTTGTTGGTTATTCAATCTATGAAACGTTCTTTCAATTTCTGGATCAAAATCAATCAACTCAGATTTTCTAGCACTGGTCATCCATGAGATCCACCTAAAAAAATAAAAAATAAAAAAAATGAATGAATGAATAAAATAAATAAAAAAACTATAAAATTAAATAACAGAAAATGATTCCAGATTAAAGTAAAAATTGCAAATCTCAATATTATTAACAAACAAATCCCCGGCAACGGTGCCAGACTACCATGGGACGGGTGATTTCATGACATTTTTGCATTCTACATTTGCATGCACAAAGTTCCTTTCATGAATCACTCACTAAAATGTTCATATCTTACAATGACATATTCAAACGTGCCAGGTACACCCAAACACAAGTAACAAAAAAGGCAAGGAGGTGGTTGAAGCTTAGTTTCCTTAGACTGTATTATGAATCTCAACCTTTGTACTGTTTATTAACTTGTAATCTAAACTTTTGTAATCAAAGCTATTGATAAGGGTGAGACTGATTTTATTGAATATTGATGGTTGTGGGTTTTATTTGTACTTGTGTGAAAGTAATACTAGTGGAAACCCTACTTAATTTGTTACAGGTTCGATCATTTGCTTTCGTTGGCAAAGGCTTTCCTTAATGCCTGTATGTGGAAAAAAAAGAAGTGAGTTCTAGCTTCATTGAGTATAAAAAATTTAGGGGCATTACACCTTTGTTGCAGCTTCCATTGCCCTTCGCTTCTGTTGTTCCAATCGATGCCTCCATCTCATTCTCTCTTTCTCTGTGTGTAACGCCCCGCTCCCACTTACGGGTGTTACTCACGAATATCCATCTTACTATTCACACGTTAGGACAAAGATGAAGAGACGGCTACGTTTCAATGGGAAACGACTTAGATGGAAACTAGGCTTTGCCCTCCCTTCGCTCTACTCAAGAATTCGGGAAATATCGAAACGACCCCGCGAAGATAAAACCCAAACCTTGCAAAGTGTCACCCCTTCTCAAGCTCTTTAATGAAGAGCTAAGAATGACTTCTCAAGATCAAAATAAATAAACTAACTCCCTTGTTTCATATAAATTATGGCATAAGGCCTCAATTATAAGAAAATAATTTTTCTTTTCCCCTACCATTAACCCATTTATCTCACATTCATTTCCTTTAGAAAATATTTGGGGTTAATATTTCTTTAGAAAAATTTAAATAAATTTTCCTCATTAAATCTCCATTGATTTTTTCCCTTTAATTATTTCAAAATACCATAATTTTCCAACCCTTAGGAAATTAATTTTTGAAATACAAACCTCAAGGCATTCTTATCCAATTTCAAAATTTAAGGAAAATACTCCATTATTTAATTTCCCAAAATATAGAAATTTTTTCCACAATTGCCTCAAATTTATATTAATTTAATAATTAATTTAGAGGCTTAAATACTCCTTTATTTATTTATTTAAACATATTTTTTATTTCAAAAATTTACAAAATATCAGAAATAATTAATTAAACAGAAAAAGAAATAGAATAAAAAAAGAAAAGAAAAAAAAACATCACAGCAGCAAGGGGGGCGGCCAGCGGCAGCCAGCCGCGCCCAGCGCGCGGGCTCCCACCTACGGGTGTTACTCATGAATAACCAACTTACTATTCACACGCTAGGGCAAATATAAAGAGACGGCTACGTTTCAAAGGGAAACGACCTAGATGGGAACTAGGCATTACATTGTGGGTCTTTTATTAATTCTCGTCTGCAGCCTTCTCCTCTCCTATCATTGTTCCTCGCGCGTTGCAGTCGTTGTCAATGCCTCAGTTGTCGTTCACCTCCATCATTCTAGTTGCCACCGACACCTCCATTGTTGTTCGCCTCCACCGTTGCAGTCACCTCCGATGCCTCCCTTGCCATTCAAATCCACTGTTTGATTTTATAATTTAAAAATAAATTATAAAATACCATTTTCTTTATTTAAATTAAATTAAATATTTTATCAATAAAATTATGATTTAGTTGTCTTGAACTATGATTTTGTACAACTTCATATATAATTTTTGACCTTTTAATTCAAGCAATACAAATAAATAATAACATAAAAATAAATTTAATTATTTATACATAAGATAATTACAAAATATATAAAAATAAATATTATAATTATATTGTGATGGATATATGAATATATCTTTTTATTAAAATAAATATTATAATATTATGATTTACAGTTTTATTTTCATTTTACAACTGAAAAAATGGAATAAAACTACAAAAATGATTTTTTAAAAATAGCAAGCCCAACCATGCTCTTAAAAATTTTAACACGTTGAATTTTAGTTTAGTCTAGCTTAACAATTTAAACTAAATTATGAACATGTTCCAACTCAAAATTTTTTAAAGTTACAAAATGGGTTTAATTTGGTTTAGATGATTTTGTATAATATGTTTTTAGTTTATAGTTGTATTTAAAAAACATGTTTGGGTATTTTTATATATATGTAAATTTTTTGTTTAATATATATATACTTAGTTTGTATATATTTATATTTAGAAAGAATATGTTTAGTTTTTACTTTTGTTTAGAAAATATGTATATTTAACTCGAAATTATATACAAATACATTTTTGGTAAATATATTATATATTTATATATGTGTTAGTTTAAGTTTTTTAAAATTAGAAACAAAATGGTCAATCCATACAATCTGTTAATAGTACGGTGTTTTCATCATTTATGATAGGCTAAAAATGCATACTTTTTCATTAAAACTTTAAAAATATTAAGTGTAATACACTAAAAAATAAATATAAATATTTCTGACTTACTATTGGATAGTTACTAATCAATTTTAATATTTGGCTTCATATATATATATATATTATTTGAGAGTGGCAATTGGAACAACGATTGAGGTGTTAGCAGCGGCGAACGACGATAGGAAAGGAGAAGCTATGGGCGAGAACGAGAAGACCCAAGTAGAGAGAGAGAAAGGAGATGGAGGCGTCAATAGTTGTTGGAACGACGAAGGTGAACGGTGATGGAGGCTGCAACAGAGGTGAACGACGACCAAGCGTTGATGGAGGCAGCTTCAACGGTGGCTAATGATGATGGAGGAGGCGGTGGAGGCGATTGTGTCGGAAGTGAACGGTCTCGGGTGCGATGGCGATGAACAGTGACCAAAAGGAAGGTAGCACATGTGGGCAATAACGAGAAGATAAAGAAAGAGATGGGAGAAAGAGAAAGGGTTTTATGGGGATTGGGGGTTGCCAATTAATCATCAAGGAACCATTTCAAGTATAAAAATAAATTTTTATTCTTCTTCAAAATACCAAAATGTTACAACTTGCACCACTTTTGACAGACCTACCATCCTCCGAGGACATTCTTTACCGTGAATCCTACATTCTAAAATACATAATAGAAGATTTTACATGAGACAATGTGCTTCGTACTAATTTGAAAATCTCAGAAAGCAACAACAAATCGTATCAGATGAGGTTTTGCTTGAAACAGATCATACTTTTGCCATCTAATCTTCCGGCCTCCATGTTCTCTTTGTTTACCCAGTAATCAAGGCCTGGAATTCCTCAACTGGTGGAAGGATATGCCAATCCATTAGGGGAATTGATTATCCTACAGCCAAACAAACATGAGCTGGCACTCTTGTTTTGGGCTCATAGTTCCTAAACAGACCAGACAATACAAATGAAAGTTATCTGCTCTCTAAAACAGTCTCTACAAATGAACTACCCTAAAATAAATTTCCTCATTGCAATATGAAATGGAAAAATATAGTCATCTCTAGCCTGTGAAAATAGATTAGGTTTCAATAATTCCACATGTTTTTTCTAGGAAAATGAATAGGGATATGGACATAAGTAACTCATAAATAAAAGATAAATTTGCAATTCTATTGATATAGGATGCATTGCAATGCAGAACCCAAAAGCAAGAACAGGCTCAAAAATTCAAATCAATTCAATGATCAATTTCAACAATCAAAAGCTACCTTCAATTATAACCTAAACAACTATTTATGGGCAAGTACTAAACAAAACCTACCCTACGTAGGATTCCTTAATTCCAATCTAATTAGGATTCTAATGGAACTTAATAGCTAACAGAAGAAAACTAAACAAACTAAATTAGGAAGCAAAAGAAAATGGGAAAGAAACAAAAGAAATAAAAATAAACAATACTAATTCTTAAAATCCAGTTTTCTGTCCTACATCACATTGTCGATGTAGATTATAACTATACTCCACAATCCTATTTGGTTCAGTAGCCATAGACTATCAATTGTTTCCTGATCATACAACTGTATGCCTCACATATCTTTTTCAGTTCTCCATCTACTAGTAGAAGCAACCTTCTGCCACTTGATTGCCATTTTAAAGAGCTTCATCTATGAGCTGACCATGCTGCTTTACACTGTGTAATTGGGATGGGAGGCATCACAAAGGAAAAAAGGAGACTGATTTCAGATGAATAAAGAATGCTACTCCTACGTCTGACTCTGACTGAAGTTAATCTTGATGTACCATATCCTTATATTAGATCCCTGATAATGGAAAATGATGAATATATTAAATCCAATCCTTGATACTGAAGAATTATAATCCTGGCAGCAGCTCATAAGTTAGAAGTCCCAAGGTGATAATTGCTATGGACACTGAAGATTCCTTTGAACTTTTGTATGTTAATGGCAGCCACTCGTCTGTACTTCTGTTAAAGACTTTAGGGAGAGATCAACCTAGTGTTATACTGTCAGAAATTGCTGATAATTTCAGAGGTGAAAGAATTTTTCAATACCCATATGCCTGTAAATGATTCCTGTTTTATCCCTTTTCCATTCCAATGCTTTCTTTGTTGCGGTCAATCAGCAGGATGTGAAGTAAAAGTAATAGCTGACATCTCATCTCCTCTTCTGCTGAGTAGCTTGGAGACAAATTTGGCCGAGTCAGCAAAGCTACCAGCTAAACCTCTAAATTTTGATATTAAATGTCAAATTTTTTTAATTTACTTGGAAACTGTCACCACTATGATATCAGGACAACTCATAAGCAGAGATATTGACCTCTAAGAGGAACTTCAGAGGGTTGGGCAACATTAGCCTTTCTTTTTTGATCAATTTGTCACCACAAATTTCATAAATCACTGATCTTCTGCCATAAATTTGCCAGTTTCTTATTCTTCTAATTCGATTTCATGCTTACTTTCAATATGTTGAGATGGGATACAAAAATTCAGTTTGTCAATCCTTTAATCTATGCCCTTTGTCACTGAAGACGCCAAAGCAGTCGATTCTGTTGCTGATAATCTCTTAAGTCCTTTAAATGGTTTTTGTCAAACAAGAAAATGAACAATATCAAGGTTGCCATCACAAGAGGGATGATAATTATTACTCAAAATCTTAACTTATATGTTATTGGATTTTCTAATTTGAGCATGATTATGATTTTAAATTTGATTGTGATTAGGATGTTGTCAAATTTAATTTTGGTTAAGATTTATCTCATTTAAAAGAATATCTTCATGAATTATTTTCTGATCAGAATATAATTTCTTGTGTACATTTATAAATGATTTTAGCTCTATAAATAGGTACCCAATATCATTGAATTTGGTATGACAATATCACTTTTGTACTATTAACATTTATTTAATAATATTTTGTTATTTTTGTCAGTAATTTTTTTCCCGATTTGAGTTTTTCACATAAAACTCTATATTTGTGTGTGTGATTGATGATTTAATCATAATTTGTATTCGATTTAATTTCATAACAATACATTATGTGACATTTCTCTGTCTACTTGACTTGGCTTTCCCTACAATTACTTGTGCCATCCAGTTTATGGAAATTCAAGGCATAAGTATGGGTTTCTAAGAAAAAATAATCATTCCTAGAGAAGAACTTGGTTTCTATTGAACATGAATACATGATCTACAATTTCAATAATTAAGTTTCCTGACCAAAAAAGAGCAAGATGGACTTTCAAATATTAAAACTGATCCTGATATATATATATATATATTTTTCATTTATAGACTAGAAAGAGGACAGATTTTTATTGGGTAAGAGATGAAAGGAGATTGGCTCCTAGAAGACTGAAATGCCATATCTATGCTTCATGTGAATTAAATGAAGTGGATTGGGTATATATTTGATGTCTGGTGCACAGCTTCGATGCATCTAACTTGTGCAGGAATATATGGGAAGAAAAATCGTGTATAGTTGGAAAAAAAGAAAGGTTTAAAAGATCACCTAAGAGATGGGTGAATTTGGTGTTTTTAAAATTTTTGTAATATTAAAAAAAATATAACCTTAAGACTAATTGAAAAGATATTTTTCAGTTTTCAATATAAATTTATACGCATTAAAATCTTTTTCATAAAATTATCACAAACATATTTTAGAGATATAATATATATATATATGTAAGAGTAGGTGCATTTGAAAAGAGATATACGAAAATTGTTATGCTCGAAACTTATGAGTTAAAAATAAATATGTAAACATTGCATTAGCATGTGAAAAGTAATATTATCAAAACATAAGAAGCAAACCACAAGACATAACAATTTAGAGTGGTTCAACCAACAAGCCTAGTCCGCCACCTTATCTTCTCACTAAAGATTTTAAAGCATCCACTAAGGGATTTTGCTAAAAAGAGATCAACTACAACCCATACACAATTTTTTTTAAGTTTAACTGAAACCTTCAATTTTTATGGCCCAAATAGGAACCCCAACTTTTATAGGAGCAGTTTTAACCATCGCTTTTGTAGGCTAAGCAGTAACCTTTGCTTATAAGAACAAAGAAACTCGAATACATACCTTGTATGAGTTAAGTTAGAATCCTTACAAACACTTGTTGAAAGATGAGATAAAAGTTAAGCTCACAACAAAAATGACCTTCAAAGAATAAGAAATACAACACAAGAGGGAATGGATAAGAGAAGTGAGAAGAATATGAATAATAAAACACATTTCTAGTTCAAGAAAATCTACATGAGACTTAACCAAATAATAGCTTGAAGTGAAGGAATATGAGCATGAAGGGTTGTCACTCAAGCAACAAGGTTTGGCCTGAAAACAAATTCATCTTGGCTGTGTTTGAGTTTAGGTTAGCTCGACATTGTCTTATGCGCACTGGACAACAACACTTGATCTCGTGTAGTACTTAGACCTTTTATAGAATCTTTAAGACTTCAATTTAGCACATGTTATCTACACATACTCACAGTTTCTTCTGATTTAACTAATAACAGTCAAATTAGTCAATAAAAATATTTTGCACACTATACATAAGCATATTTATCATTTTGTTATAAGAGAACATAATTAAACTTCTTAAAATAATGAAATAAAGCTCAAATAGTCAAAATTGTCATCTTTGAGTAACAATTATAAAATTCAAAATTTGTGAAGTATTACTCGAGTATAAACTAGTATTACTTAACTAAGTATGATCCTTACTCGACTATGATATGTATTCAAGCTGGATCATAGGGTGGACGTTCACTTGACAGAATTCATGTGATATAATCCACCTTGGTTTGACGAGATTAATGACAAAGTAGAGCTGGAGCAGTTCTTAAGAAACTGTAAAAAGAATTGCGAGGCACTAGGGTGTAGCCAACAGAGGATTGTAAAGTGTACTGCCTTTTGATTGGAAGGCCTAGCTTATACATGGTAAGAGCATATGAAGACAACTAGACCGCCTGGTGCGCCACTACTAAGGTGGGAGGAATTTAACAAGAAGTTCCCTGAAGCTATGAGAAAGGCAAGAAAGGCAAGTGCTCGGGTGTCTGCTTCAATTCTTTGAACTCTCGAGCCTTTCCCTTCCTCACATCCTTAGGGATGAACCATCCCCTAAACTTGCTGCTAAATTCCTCCCACCTTAGTGGTGGTCCACTGACGATCTAACCTCCTTCTTACTCACGAAATTCTCCAGAAATGCTCATCTTGCCTCAAGGATCAAAAGCCCCTTATTGGTTTCCCTCGATTCGCCCTCAAAACCGAGCAATTTGATGCTCCAAATTCAGCTAAAAACCCTTGGTATTTATAGGCTAAATCTAACCCACACATGGCCGATTTCTGGCCAAATCTTCTTCTACACGCCACCAGGACTGTCTTTGGCCATGCCTTGACGAGATTTTCTGCACAAATCTCCGGATTTTCAGGCCAAAATCTCGGCCAGATCTGCCATACGCGTGAAGCTTTTTCGAAAATTACAGTTTGGCCCTCTTGAAATTTTCTTTTACATTTTGGCCCTTATCCTCAAGCCCCAGATCTTTCTAGCACCATCACTAAGACCCTCAGGATTAGTACTTCTCATTTCTCCCTTGAAACTTTCAAAAAATTACCGTTTTGACCTCCCTCGGGTAATTTTAGAAAATTATACTTAGGCCCGATTGATCGATTTGACCTCAAATCCACTCGATTCAACCTGAAACCACTTAAGGGTTGTTCTATACATCAAATATTAGTCCTATACACACTCTGTTGATTTTTCGGACATCGTCTATAACAATTCGGTAATACGACCTAATTGGCAACTGTCACTACAAGAAAAATCAGTTTTAGTGACGGGTTTTGTGACGGGGATGCTCCCGTCACTAATTTGTGACGGGTTTAGTGATGGAAAGCCGTCACTAAAGTGGTTTAGTGACAGTCTGAAATTACCGTCACAAAATTGTGACGGGATATCTATTTCCGTCACAAATCAGTGACGGGATAGTGTATCCCGTCACAAAATAGTGACGAAAAATAATCTCCCGTCGCAAATCAGCGACGGGAGCGAGGTTTCCCGTCGCAGAACTGCGACGGGACTGATGTTCTGTCGCAGTTCTGCAACGGGACTGACGCCCCGTCACAGAATTGCAACGGGACATGTCAATCCCGTCGCAGTTCTGCGACGGGGACTGACGCCCCGTCACAGTTCTGCGACAGGACTGACGCCCCGTCACAATTTTGTGACGGGGACTGACGCCCTGTCGCAGAACTGCGACGGGACTTGTCAGTCCCGTCACAGTTTTGCGACGGGACTGACACCCCGTCACAGTTCTGTGACGGGGACTGACGTCCCGTCACAATCGTTCCTTTAAAATAACCCCCGCCCCCCTTTCTCTCCCACTCTTCCTCCACACCTTTGAACGGCCCCCCTCCCTTTCTCTCACTGTCTCAATTTTTCTTCTTCTTCACAGTTTCCTTGGTTCTTCTTCTTCTTCACAGTCTCTTCGTCTCCTTGGTTCTTCACAGTCTTCTTGGTTCTTCTTCTTCTTCAGTTATCTTCGGTGCTCTCAAGCTAAGTATTTTATGTTTTTTATTTTGTTTTAGTTTTAATTATATTATGTTAGTTTAATTATAATTTATTTGTGTTAGTTTAGTTGTAGTTATTTTATTTTTGTGTTAGTTTATTTGTAGTTATTATTTTTGTGTTAGTTTAGCAGTTTATTTTTATATTAATTAGTTTAGTTTTAGTTTAATTATTTATATTATTTGTAATGCTTAATTAAATAATTAAACTACAACTAATTAATTATTTAGTTATTTTGATATGTAATAATTGGACTAGGAAACTCGTGCATGTGTAAATAATGTTTATTTTTTTATTTTTAAGTTTAGATATATTTTTAATGAAAATATTGTAATTTTAAATAAAATACGTAAAAAATTATATACTAAAAATAAACTTACTATTTAAGAAAGCATATATTTTAAGAAACTTAATATTTTCTAAAAATATTAAGTTTATATACTAAAAATATTTTCTTAATATTTTAAGTTTATATACTAAAAATATATACTAAAAATAAACTTAATAAAATATTTTAAGTTTATATTCTAAAAATAAACTTAATATTTTCTTATTGTCATAAGAAAATATTTATGTGTATACATTAAAAAATTAAAAAAATTCTATTAAAAATATAAAAGAATTATATTTAAAATATAAAAAATAATAAATAATAAATAAAATTTTAATTAAAAATTTTAAAACTAACATATGAAATAAATTAGATAATTCTATTTAAAAAATTAATGTTAAATTTTTTTATTTTTAATGTGAATGTGGGTAATATTAATTTTATTTAATGTTATTTTTAATATTTTATTTAAAATTTTTAAAAAATTCTTGTTATTTTAAATTTTTTTATTCTTATAAAAGAAAATATTAATTTTAATAAATATAAATTTTAATTTTATAAATTTAAAAATTAAAAATATATTTTTTGAAATTAAAAATATATTAATTTCATAAAAATATATTATTGATTTAAAATATTAATATTAATTTAATATTTTTTTCAAAATTATTATTTTTTATTTAAAAAATATCTGCGATGGTTGTCCCGTTGCAGATTGATCATATTAATTTTATTATTTTTAAATAAAGTTATTTATTTAATATTATTTTTTTTATATTTAAGAATATTTGTGACGGGTACCCCCGTCGCAGATCTGTGACGGGGGTACTACCCGTCACAGATTGTTTGTTTTAATTATTTTTTTTATTTTAAGAGTGTTTGTGACGGGTAGCGCCCGTCACAAATCTGTGACGGGGTAGTACTTCCCGTCACAAATCTGTGATGGGGCAGTACTTCCCGTCACAGATCTGTGACGGCTTGTCATATCCGTCACAGATTTGTGACGGACAGTTCCCCGTCACAGATTTGTGACGGGAATCCCCGTCACAAATCTGTGACGGGCACTATTTCCCCGTCACAGATTTGTGACGGGCAGCACTTCCCCCGTCACAGATCTGTGACAGGTGGAACTGTCCCGTCACAGATCTGTGACAGGTACTACTGCCCTGTCATAGATCTGTGACGGAATTGCTATCCCGTCACAGATCTGCGACGGGTAGCACTCACCCCGTCACTAAAATTCTGTCACGCCCCCTTTAGTGACAGATTTTATCCCGTCACTAAACCCGTCACAGAAAAATTTAGTGACGGATTTTATGTTTTTAGTGACGGATTTTTCCGTCACTAAAACTGATTTTTTTTGTAGTGTGTATTTTCGCTGTACCGAAAACTGTTCCCGATCTCATTTCTTTTGATGCCATAATTCTTTTCTCGGGACACTTGATACTGATGTACCATTTTATTTAGACATCTAACTCCCGGGGTACTCCCTCTAACTAATTCGGTCATCCAAAGCTGCGTTAGTATACCCTATAGCCTTATTTTTCTCAAAATTTCATTTATGCCCTTTATCAAATATTATTTTTATCCTCAAATTATTCCCGGGTATTACAACCAAGCTCACTTATGGAACTCTCTAAGAGATGTGGGGTTGTTGATGGTTAACGACCCTTGGATCATCCTCGGTGATTTTAATGTCTGTCATAATAGTTCTAAGACGAGAGGTGGAAACACCTTTCTATCTGTATGCATAGATTTAATGGGTTTCTTTCCTTGGTTTCTCTTCAGGATCTGGCCTTTAGTGGTCCAAAGATGATGTGGAACAATAAGAGGTTTGGTGCGGAGTGCATTTTTTGAAAACTAGACAAAGTCCTAGTGAATGATGGGTGGCTTGCTAGTTACCCAGAGAGTGAGGTTCTTTTCCTTCAACCAGGAATCTTTGATCACAACCCCACCGTGGTTTTCTTATATGGTACTTCTCATAATAATGGTAGCTTTTTTAGGTTCCTCAACCACCCTGTTGACCATCATCTTTTTCTTGATAAAGTGGCTGGCAGATGGAGCAGGTGGGTTCCCGGGGTCCCTATGTTTCGGGTTGTCTAGAAACTCAGGGTGGTTGAAGGAGCTATGAAGACTCTTAATAAGTCGAGTGTCCATGTCTCTGATCCTGTTTTGTCTCTTCGAGATAGTCTGCATAGAATTCAGCCAGAGATGTAGGATAACCCTCATGATCCTAATCTTCACCAGTGAGAGCTTGATCTTAATAGGGATTATATGGTGGCTCTGGTGCAAGAGTCTGATTATTTTCTCCTCAGACCACGGAAAAGGTGATTTGCGGAGGGGGATCGGTGTTCCCACCTTTTCTTCCGGTCTATGTTAGCTTGGTAGAATAATCACCATATCCATATTCTCCAGAAAGAAAAAGGATTTGTTTTGGATTCTAAAGAGGAAATGGTAAGCTGTATGGTTTCCTACTTCTAGAACCTCTTTGGTCATAGTGCCTGTTTAGCCCCTATGACCCCTGAAGAGATTGCCCTTTTTATCGACAAATGCTTGTCGTGGGATCAGTGGGAAGGGTTATTACTGAGGTCTCAGCGAAGGAAATTTAGGAAGCTTTGTTTAGCATGGGGGATGATAAAGCCCCTGGGCCGGATGAATTTACTATTAAATTCTTCAAGAGGGCTTGGGGGATTGTGAGGCCTGATGTGGTGGAGGTTGTCAAGAGTTTCTTCTCCTCAGGTCGTCTTTTAGGGCAGATGAATGCAACTCTCATTAGTTTGGTTCCTAAGGTCTCTTACCCCGAGTCATCATCCCAGTTTAGGCCTATTTCTTGTTGTAACGTCTTGTATAAAGTCATCACCAAGATTTTGGCTAATAGAATCAAACCCATGCTTTATGGTCTTGCGAATGAGGCTCTAGCAACATTCATGCCTGGGCGCTCGATTGGGGATAACGTCTTGCTCGCCCAGGAGCTCGTGTTCCAATATCACCTTAACAAAGAGCCTCCTCGATGTGCGATGAAATTGGACCTAGTGAAAGCTTATGACACTATGGAGTGGGACTTTCTCTTGACTGTCTTTCATCTTATGAATTTCCCTGCGCAGTTTTGTAGCTAGATTTGCGATTGTGCCACTACTTCTCGTTATTCCATTAAAATTAACGGGAAATTAGATGGATTCTTCCTTGGTGGTCGGGGCCTTAGGAAATGGGACCCTCTCTTTCCTTATCTCTTCGTCTTTATGATGCAGATCTTGCAAGACATTGTTAGCTATTAGATGAGGTCTCCAAATTTTTAGTTTCATTGAAAATGTGAGCAGACTCGGCTAGTAATGTTCATGTTTATAGATGATTCCCTTTTGTTATCCCATGGTGATCTTGCTTCAGTGGATATCTTGAAATCTTGCTTGGAGAGATTCTCTGGTTTGTCTGGCCTTAGGCCCAATGCCTTAAAATGTGATTGCTTCGTCTCTTGTAGAAATGAGTCCCTGAAAGAGAATATTTTAACTGTTGCGGGTTTCCAAAGAGGCGTGTTGCCTATGTGGTACTTGGGAATGCCTCTTCTTTCCACCAAGTTATCATATGGAGATTATTGGCCTATTATTGATAAGGTTAAGAATAAGATTTGCTCTTGGCGGTGTAGGTTGCTCTCCTTTGGGGGCTGTATCTAGTTAGCTTAGTTTGTTCTTTCCACTATCTATGTGTACTGGGCCTTTGTGTTTATTTTGCCGAAACCGGTGGTCCATGAGATTGAGAAATCAATTTGTAATTTCTTATGGAGTAGTGATGACGCTGACCCCCATAAAGCAAAAGTGGTCTGGTGGGAGATTTGTTGCCCCAAGGTGTAAGGGGGTTTGCATCTCAAGCCTTTCTATGTTTGGAATCAAGCCCTTGTCGTTAAGCTAGTTTGGCGCTTACTCTTAAGCACTAGGGAGTTGTTCTAGTTGCATGCTTATCAAGTTAAAAGGGAGTGCTTCTGGCTCCTTAAAGTGTCATATGCTTGTCCATGGTACTGGAGAAAGCTGCTCTGCCTCAGGGGAGTTGTGCAAGCTAGAGTGAGGTGGAAAATTAGAGACGGTCGTAGCGTGTTTCTTTGGCATGATCAATGGCACCCTTTGGGTGTGCTTATTGATCGTTTCTTTCTCCAATTGCCTCAACAATTAGGTATCCATACCTTGGCCAAGGTCTCTGATTTCCTTGAGAATGGCTCTTGGAATTGGTCTGACCTTTTCCCCTATCCGACTTACAATCTTATTAGGAATCATCTTCCTAGCCTTCCCCCCTTTCAGTGCCGGGATGAGAATTTTTGGCTCCCAATTGCGAACGGTGTTTTTTCGGTTAGGGCTGCTTTTTAGGGCTTCCAAGAACAGCGTCCCCGGGTTCCTTGGCATAGGCTTGTGTGATCGTCGGAGTGTATTCCAACTCATTCTTTTATTTTTTGGTTAGCAATTTGGGAGCGTCTTTCTACACTTGACCGTATTAACATTTTTTTGTCTTTTTTGAATAAATGTTTCCTTTGCAGGATGAATGCAGAGAGGCATAGTCACATTTTCTTCGAGTGTCCTTATTTTAGAGATGTGCTAACATTCTTTCACAGATCAAAGAAATTCAACTGGCCTTAGCGTCAATAGGATACTGGTGTGCTTTGGGTTGCTGTGAGATGGAGTGGTGCTTCAAATTGGTGCGAACAAATTGGTGCTTCATGCTTTGGTGTATTTCATCTGGAGGGAGCGCAATAACAGGTGCTTCCGTGATCAGGAGAGATTTGCCTCTTAGTTGGCTCATTAGATTTAGTGCGCTGTGTGAGCCCGTTTGACGACTCTCTGATTCATACTGTCTATTCAAAGTTATGCTTTTCGTCATGTTTGGCAGCTTCCGAGGGACTAGATTTTCCCTCCCCATTGAGTTGTTGCTTGCTTGCTATTGGAGGCTGGCTTCTGTGATCCTGAAGTCTCTTGTTCAACACTAGTCCCTCCGATGCCTTGTGTTCGATGCAACCTCTCTAGTTGGGGCTTGTTTCGTTTTCAGTTTTCCTACTCGTGATTAGTACAACAGGTTTGTTCTTCTGAGATGGATTGTTGCTTTCGATCACACCCAGGCTTTTGTTTATTTTTTGTATATAATGTCTTTTATTTTGTTTCTTCCTATGTTTTTCTTATTTTTAGTTTATTATTTTCATATTTTGGTCCAGAGGGTGATCGTTGTTGTGTTCATGCCCTTGGTTTTTTGGTCAGTCTGGGGTATGCCTTGGCCTTAGTTTGTAGCCATTTCGGCATTGATTTTTGTTCTATGAATTTCTCACTTATAAAAAAATAAAAATAAAAAACACTAAATTTGACATATATCAAAATGCATTGTATTATATTCTATCTTGTGATTGATATTTGTACAACGGGTATATGAAATTTCTATGACTAACTTAAATAGGTAATGAGCAAGTATATAAAGATGACAAAGAATTTATAATAGATCCATAAAATAAAATAAAAAATTCTAACAATATTTTAAAGTATCTAACAAGATTAATTTTACCTTGAATATTTTTTTTTCTTGGTAGAAAAGTAAATGTATTAAGAACAAAGAAACTATACAAGAGCACTGGGCATATCAGAAAAGAAATGAAAGGAAATTTTACCTTGAATATTATTTATTTTGTGAGGTGAATTGATTGATTACTATACCCATAGACATCATATTTATCCAAAACCCAAGGCAAGCAAGATATTGAAGTTAGAAATTGACAGAATAAAGCAAAGAAATCCAAAGGAAACCATTGACCAATCCATTAAGCAAATTCAAGGATCAACCAAATTCCATTTGAAAATTTTCTTAGATTTAATCGCAATGGCGTGGAGATTCGAAATGAGGAAGAAATCTTGAAAAAAACCCAAAGAAATTAAACAAAAAATGAATAAACCATTTCAACAAGAAGATGACGAAGGCTGGATTTGCATCACTAATGGAGGTAGATGATGCAACGGCCCGACAGCTAGTAGAGGTGATCGACGATGACGATCAAGTTGTTTTCCTGTGGGCACAATGGTGGAAACGACATTGATGGGGACGAAATAAGAGATTCTTGCCTATAAATACTGATGGTTGCCTTCGATTTTAAAGTAGAAGTGAGAAAGAGTGTGAAAAAAAAGGAACAAATGGGAGAAGATTGAGATCTTTGGTCAACCTAAAAGCCATCCTGATGAATTGGGTCAATAGAGAAAAGAAAAAAGGCATGCAGTTTTGGTGGTTTTCTGGTCCTTCCTAATGGCGAGGAACGACAGCAGTGGTCGACAACAGTCCAAGCGTGACTAATGATGGCTTCTGGTAACGATAGTAGTGGTGAAGGTTGGGTAGAACATCACCAGTAGCAACAAGGTTGACGGAGAAAAAAAGGGGAGGCAGAAGCAATTTTTGAAAACTTTTCAAGTTTCTATGGTGACATTTTACCCTCAAAAGTTTAAGTTATTGCACAGAGACCTATTATTTTCTATTTACTATGCATATGTCCTCTAATTTTTTTTTTATATATTTCACTAACACCTTGCAATTTATATTTTATTACACACAAGTTTGTTTAAGGATAATGCTACACAAACAATTTGGGTGACAATTTGGTTGACAACTCAGGTTATTACACAACTATCCCTACCATAATTGCAGATCTACCCTTGTCAATATTTTGAAATCCCATCCACTTCTTCTTTTTATCTCTCTCTCTCCCCATCATTACTACTTTCTTCCTTATTCTCATTGACCCAGGAGCTATTGGAATCTAGAATCGGCTTTTATAAGCTACATGCGTCTTCTACGTATGTATCTGGTCTACTCCACGTGCATGCGCGTCTTTCTTGCTTTCTCTCTCACTACGACATCTCTAGCCAGATCCGGGCGAGTGCGACATCGTCTTTCTGGCCAGATTCCGGTGGCATTTGGTTTGGATCTAACGTCTCCGATGTACTCTCTCTCTCTCGTTCTTGCTTGCGGCTGTCCGGTCCTTCGTTGAGCAGTGCGTGACCTACTGACAGTGCATCTCCTACACCTGTAGGGTCCCTTGGTCCTCTTTCTCTCTCCGGTACCTCCTCCGATCATCGTCTACGTCGGCGATGAGGTTGAAGACGAAAAAACCACCTATATCACCGATGAGCTCGAAGACGAAGGAAACTGTTACGTACGTGCCATTATCAGACATGGTTTCCTAGCCAGGATGCACGCAGGGCCAGGGACATTATTCTGAATAGCCATGCAGGATAGGTCAACCCATGATCAATCCGTTAAGGATAACGGCCTTGAAGCTGAGCTACCGAAATACCAGGAGCAATCCCGAAGAACCTGTCGAGCACCCACTTGGCTGGATGGGTTCGTGGTGTGATTGAGGAGCGTAATGGAGCTGCGGATAATTAGGAGGATTAAACCATGTATTTTATTTCTATTTTCATAGTCCTGTTTGTTTCATTTCTGTTTCAACTTTGTTCTTGTATTTAAAAGATATAGGACTTTAGTTGGTGGGCAATGGAATTATCTCTTGAATTTCTTCACCCTTCCCTGTCTTAAGAAGTACATGTTCACTCAAAGAACACTTGTAAACGTAACATAAACCCTTAATAATGAGTGAATTAGGTATGAATTTTTTCCCCAAATCTGTTATAGCTTCCTCAGACATTTACATTTAAGTTTTAGTTTGTATTAAAAGAAAAAAAAAAAAAAAAAAACTAAACCAAAGTTTCAGTTTGTGTTAATGTCGGGTTTTGCACAGCAAATTGGGTAAATCATTTGGACGTTTTTTTAATGAAACAAGGTCATCAATATGTTGGCAACAGAAAGTTATCATATTCTATAGAGCTTGTCACATATTTGGATGGACAATAAGGAATAGAAATATCTCAAAAAATAGCTTACTATTTGATTTTGATGAGCTTACTCGCAGAAACAGATTTATGGAAAGAAGTATATATATAAATAGCATAAGACCAAACTATAATTGAAATGTGATGTGTTAAATTAAGTCTAAGATGTTTTATGTTGACAATAAGTTACTATTGTTCTTAATGTATTTCCAAGTGATGTATTTTGTGAAGGGTAATTCTTTTAAGAGGTAATGCCTTACATATATGTAAGCATAATATCACAGCATATGAAATATGACATTGCTATTGTTGTAGGTCACAAAGAAAGTATACAGAATGTATTGTATTGGTAATGTCTTATTCAAATGTGGTTTGCTTAATTTATTAGAAAATTATTGATATAAAACAAGAAAAACAAATTTTATGTGGATAATGCAAATTATATAGTTAACATTGTATTCTCATTTGATTATATCTTGTTTTTATCCAGGAAATTATATTATGCTTGCAGAATCATTTGAAGATAATGCCGAAATTTTCGTTGATAATAAGGAAATTTTTGAAGATAGTGAGTGTCATAACTTAAATGACAAGAGAAGACAGTCCTAAAACCAAAAGCTTATGATATCTCATTGAGGAAGATCCCCTAAAACCTATTTGTGTTGTAATGAATAGTGGGGGTTTATAGCTTTTGTTTGTATAAAATTTGTATCACTTATTGGTTAAGTGGATTTTTCCCATTGTTGTGTTATTGTGGACATGGGTCTGTTGAGAACAACAATCAACAATCCATGTTGAACTTATGTTTTCTCTTTTGTTTTGATTTTTGTATTCGATATGTGTGATTCGATCCTAGCATAGAAAAATTCTCAACCATGCATAGATTACTGCAAACTTGTTGCTGTCTATGGTATCTTTGTTTTCTGTACAAGTAAATGTGTGTTTATATCATCAACTTCTCAATTCCTATTCCTTGTGCAATATGAACTCGTTAGGCTAAAACACCAAGAGACGGTGATTTATTTATTTAAATCTTCCCTGAGGTTCACACAGAAAGAGAAAGAACTTAGCTCTCAAAATTCAACTCTTGACTCCATCTCTCCTTCTACATTTGTCAACTGGTCTGATATAGAGAATAGGTAATGAGGCCTATTGTTCTATGATTAAAGAACTTGAAAACAAATAAACAAATGGCACTAACTCCTCTTTTTTATCAGTTTGTAACATTTATATAGCTAAATACCTAGGTAATTGTATATCAAGTGAGCAATTCTTTTTAGCTTAGAAATGAATCAAAAAAAGAGTCATCCTTGGTTTCTTCCTAGGTTCTGGACAGCCCATTATCTGCTTGTAATTGGTTTAAAAAGGAGCCTGGAGAGTTTCCAAACCTTGAGTGTAGCCACCACGAGGGGCGGAGCTAGGATTTTGGTTGAGTGGAGGAGAATTTAAATACAAAAAATATAATTTTAAAAATAAGATAATAATGATAATATTAAAATAATTTTTTTTTTACAATTGTTTCTTACAGCTTTTCATACTAGAAATTGCAATTATTCAAGAAAGTTATATTGATTATTTGAATCTTTAGACTTGTCATGACTATGAAAGGCTAGTTATTGCTGTAGAAGAAGTCGAACACAATTAATTGATGCATTTAGACGAATTTGATAATCACACAGTATTTGTTCTAACAGTCTGAAGAAAACTATATTAATATTTTGTTTTTGATTCGTTAAGATTTCATAATTGTTTCGAGCTTAATTGTGTGTACTATTAGCATCTCCAATATGAACTTAAAGTCTATCTTTTTTAAAAAAAAAATTACTGAACCCTTCTGTCATGAAAGAATCACTATCTCCTTATTTTCCATTATTTGTTTTAAAAAGATAACAATATAAGCCAAATGCGACATCTTTATTTATACTATATTCCAACAAATTACTAAATTTATTGAACTAAGGTGGAATGAATCGTCTTGATTTCGAGGCTGACACAAACCTATTTGCAAGTAGACTCTTCTAATTTGATCCTTAAAATTAACATTGTAATCCATTATTGTAATTCTTAACCCGAAATCTATAAGAAGTTGTGCAACATCAATTTGCTCAATACTTTCTTTGTTAATTTGTTTATTTTTTTCAATATATTTTTTTTCATACTTTTTCTTTACTTCACAATTTTCTTCAATACTTAGTTTTATTTACATCATCATTGTAAAAAAATAAAATTATGAGCAAATTGTAAAAAATGTTGCGATGGTTACTACTAGGCCAGTATATACTTGCTTTCTTCAATACTTATTTTTTTTTTTATTTCTAGTAGTAAAATATAATATTTTTTTATTTTTAATAATAAATTATTGTAAAAACTAAATTTTTTAAAAAAAAAAATCTGGCCCAGTCGGGGTAACTGGCCACCATTGCCTTGTGTTGATAGGACATCATGGTTGTGCTTCCCTTCATAGGTAGTGATCACAACCCTTGATGTTTTCATTATCAAACATTTTTCTAGTCAACCACCAAGCAATTTTGACCACTGAATAGATGTAACATAATTCAAATAGAAGCATAACAGTTTAGGTCATTCAAGTTTAAATCTTCCATTACTTGCTTGGGCAATAATACAACATTGATTGAAAGAAACGAAACAGTAGAAATGAATCATTTAATTTAATTGTGATAGAGAAACTCAAAACCCATAAACTCCAGAAATGCAATTATGTTCTAGAATCTGAGAAAGTTATTATAACCACCCAAATAGTAATGCAGTCGTCAAGAGATCTCAAGTGATGTAGTTTATGTGATATCATAACTCCAGATACACGTGAGGACTTCTCCAATGTTTTTTTCTAGATAGATAATTGAACCACCACAGAAATCCTACAACATAAAATTGATTTTGACGCTCAAGATGCATTCAAGAAATAATTAACATTCGAGAAAGTTTCAACTACAACAACATAGATTAAACATGGACATCTTTTTCTACACAAAGTAATCAACTATAGCCGTCAGAGTGGTGGAAGAGACGCCAGAGGACCGAGGTTGGGAGGTGGAGGGGACGCCAGAAGATAGCCACTGTTGCAGGAGGGGATGCCGAAAATCTCAAGGATCGAGGAGGCATCGGATTTTTGGATGGGGGGTGGGTTCTTGATTCAGTGCAGGTGAGAGAGGTGAAGGAAGAAGCTCAAATTTTTGGAGAGAGAGAGAGAAAGAGACATGATTGGGAGAGGAAGAAGCTCAAGAAGATGCTGTGGAGAGAGTATGAGGAAGAAAATTTTGGGTGGGTATTCAAAAATTGGGCTGCTCAATTAGGTTCAAAATATCACAATTTTTTAATATCAAAATATCGCAAAAAATTGAGGTTGTCAACAAAGCTACCAAAAGAGTTATTTGTTTAGCATTATTGGATTGTTTAATTGGCATAAATTGCACTATATTCTTGAAATGTATGTGTGGAGTTATTGTGTACTACATTAAAACTTATTTTTAATGACACATATGCACATATTTTCATATTATTACATTTTATGAGATGACAAATAAATAAGAGGATATATTGTTATCAAATAGTTGATTGGCATTTTACCCCTAACCAAACAACGTATGTTCATTTAATAAACAATAAATGACTATTATCACCTCATTTGTCATAAATGGATGTAGAAAATATATATATGCATATCATGTATTTATTCATATGCATGAAAAATTCATTTTGGAAGTCTTGGTTTATTACTGACATATTTAATATGTGATCTGAAAACATTGAAAAGGAAAAATAAGGTGGTTAGATAAAACATCATCCTTAATTTTATCTTTCCTTACCTTAAACTTCCCATAGTTCTTGTTAGTTATTCTTTAATTGATTGGAGTCGATTTGGATTATAAAAGTTTTATTTGACATTAATTGTTGTATTATCAATTAGATTTAATCTAAACCATATTTCGTCCAATACTCTTTATTTATCGTCAAATTTTTAGAATTTCATTTAAATTGCTAGATTAAGGACAAAAAGAAGATTTTATGAAAATAAAGTATATTTTTAGGCTTGGGTGTGAACAAATAATCCCTAATTTTTTAAATAAAAAATACACCTAAAGAATAAGATGTTACAATTAGTATTAGAGAAAACCAAGGAGTATAAGCGTTTTAAACAAGAATTGCATTGGGTTTATGCAATTCTTCTTTAAAACTTCTAATATAATTTTGTTTATATGGTGGTGGAGAACGACGAGAAATTACAGGCTAGTAGTTGGGCCATAATGGCATGATGGACTTGACACCTTAGTAGGAGGGTTATGAATGTAGAAAATAGCATATATATCCTACTTGGATTCCATTGCCATTAATGATTGTCTTTCTACCAAATTATGTGTTACCTCTCCCAAGTCAATTGCATCATCAACCTCTTGCTTAACGATTGGATTTCCATAACCTAGCAATTGACAAAGTCAATTAGTTTAACAACTACATGGAGTTTGTTGAATCATTGAGACTTTACTTAACAGATTTTATGGAAAAGATGATTTAGTTTATTTTTTTGAATTTACTTTTTACTCAGTCGATGGTATTTAGTTACTCAAATCCAGCAATATAAATAGTTAAATAAAATTATTAGTTGTTGAGTTTTTTATGGAGAAAATATTTATAGTTGTGATCCTTTTACTTGTATTTAATTAGCTGGTTTCAATGAAATAAATCATCTTCTATAGCAAACTTACTCTCCGTTCCTTGAACCTATTTTTCCTGCACATTTATTCTTCCGTTTTTCTACAAATGGTATCAGAGTTTTCTTCTTAAGGGGCTGTGAGTGTCATTTCCTATTGAGTGTGAATTTAAACACTTGAGAGTTAAAACACTTGTGAGTTTTGTGAGTACCCAAAATTTTTAGAATGTCATCAAGTAATTTTTCTGTTCCTGCTCCTTCTCTCCTTATAGGAGAAAACTGTCAATTATGGGCTATTAAGATGAAGTCCTACTTAAAAGCCATGAGTTTGTGGGAGGTCATCGCGAATGATGCTGATCCTACTCTGCTTTTGCAAAATCCAACATTGGCATAGATAAGGAAACATAAAGAAGATATGGCTAGAAAACGTAAAGCACTTACCTATATACACTCAGCAGCGTCAAATGCAATTTTCACAAGAATAATGACTTGTGATTTACCAAAGCAAGTATGGGATAAATTAAAGGAAGAGTTTGAAAGCAGTGATAGGGTAAAGTCAGTTAAGATGTTAACTCTTAAAAGAGAGTTTGAAATGCTAAGAATAAAGGACGAGGAGACAATAAGGGAGTATTCTTCAAAACTCATGCAACTTGTGAATCAAATTTGGCTTTATGGTGAGACATTTGAAGACTCAAAGGTGGTGGAGAAAATGTTGATCAGCTTGCTAGACAAATTTGAATCCAAGATTTTAGCAATTGAAGAGTCTTGTGATTTGAAAAATTTGTCAATTGCAGAACTTATCAGTAAGCTGCAGGCATAAGAGAAAATGACCTCTAGACTACAAAAAAATCATGATTTAGTGACGGAATTTTTTCGTCACTAATTAGAGATGATTTAGTGATGGAATTTCCGTCACTAAACTTTAGCGACGGATATTCCGTCGCCGAACTTTTTTATTTTTTTTAAATTTAGTGATAGAATTAGCGACGAAAAATTCCGTCATTAAATATTTTTAATATTTTTTTAATTAATATATTCAATTTAGTGACGGAATACCCATCGCTAAATAATTAATAAAAATAAAAATAAAATGACTTTTATTTAGCGACGGAACTGGCCGTCGCTAAATTATTAAAAAATAAAATTATAATTAAATTTATTTAGCGACGGGTATCCCGTCGCTAAATATTTAAAAAAATAAAAATAAAACGAAATTAATTTTAACAAGAATTTAAAAAAATAAAAATAAAATGAAATTCATTTAGCGACGGACCGCCCGTCGCTAAAGTAATAAAAAAATTTGAAATTAAATTTATTTAGCGACGAAAATATCCGTCGCTAAATAATTTAAAAAAATAAATTTAAAATGAAATTAATTTAATGAAGAATTTGAAAAAATAAAAATAAAATGAAATTAATTTAGCGACGGAATTTTCGTCACTAAATTAAATAAAAAAATTGAAATTAAATTTATTTAGAAAAGGAATATTCCGTCGCTAAATAATTTTAAAAAATAAATTTTAAACGAAATTAATTTAGCAAAGAATTGAAAAAAATAAAAATAAAATAAAATTAATTTCGTGACAAATACCCGTTGCAAAATTATTAAAACAAATAAATTTGAAATTAAATAATTTAGCGACAACAATTTTCATTGCTAAATTATTAAAAAAAATAAAAATTAAATTAATTTAGCCAAGAATTTCAAAATATAAAAATAAAATGAAATTAATTTAGCAACGGAACTCATCACTAAATTAATTAAAAAAATTGAAATTAAATTTATTTAGCGACGGAGTATCCCGTCACTAAATATTTTAAAAAATAAAAATTAAACGAAATTAATTTAAACAAGAATTTTAAATAATAAAATGAAATTCATTTAGCGATGGAAGCCCGTCGCTAAATTTGTAGCGGCTCTCTCCCGGATAATCTCGCTAGCATAGGAAAATCCGAAAAGAGGTCGTCACATAAATGGATACAGAAACAATAACTCAAATTAAACATCAAATAGTTTTTTTTTTTTTTTTTAACTTGCTCATTGATCACTAGGAGCCAAAAGAAAGCATTTCTAATGGCAATTTAACTTACACAATTCTTTAGGCTCAAGGCCATACAATCAAAATATAAGGGCATCATTTACAAAATAGATCTCACTCTACATGCCCTCAAAACAATTCACTCCCATGAACCTTTTCGACTGGGATATCTTTGTACACAACTAGACTCGGGCTCTAGCCTTATTGGACTCACCCTCAGCAATTGCTTTTCCCTTACCTGGAATGACAGGAATAAAAAAGATGAGCCACAAGGCTCAGCAAGTATGTATTACAACAAATGAAACAATAGAGTCAAGGCATGGATAAACCAAAGTGGAATAGAACCGACTTTCCAAGTACGAGTAACATTTCCCATTAGATCTCATTATTATTATCATTTCCATGCCTTTGTCATTATGTATTTCATGCATCATTTCATCTCTCATGAATATATAATTTTCCTTGCAGCATATCGACCCTCAAGGCCTCTCATTCACATGCATGCATACATATATATAGAAAAATCATTTAGCCATTCACTTGGCTTGAGCATCGCCTATCGGGTTTATGACCACCTTACCTGAGTCAAGCGCTATTTAGGATATCCTTTTTTCACCCCGCGGTACATAGCCGCCGCGCAAAATAATAAGTGCGCAAATAATAATACCATGCAATGCTCATGTAGGTTTCAAGTAAATATATCAAACATGCTTCATTATTAGAAATGTTCTCATCATGATCATCATGTGCACTTAGACATTTCAAGATCATATCCTCACATGAGCCAATGGTATTTTCATCACATAATTTAGCATCATTAATTGAAATTCATTTCCATACCATTTCTCAAAGTCAAACAAGTTGATTACATGAATTAACCATTAAAAACTCGTGATTTTTATTTTTAATTCTCACCATTAATTAACTTCCCCATTTTTGGGACACCTACATACCTGCGAGATGATTTTTGAAGCCAACTAAAACATCACAAGAGATTTGGGGAAGAATTACAAACTTTAGAAAAGAGTCGAACTAAAGAGAAATAATTAATACATTCTGTTGGTTAACCGAATAAAAGAGTTAGTCAACCGACTGTGGACTTAGTCAACCGATGAAGAAGAGTTAGTCGACTAAATAGGGACCTGGTCGACCGAGTAAAAACACTTGGTCGACTAACAGAAGATTAATTTACCACTTGGTCGACCGACTAAAACCATTGGTCGACTAACAAGCAAAACATATACTTGGTCGACCGACTGAAACTACTTGGTCAACTAACAGAAAGCAAAACATATACTTGGTCAACCGACTGAAACCACTTGGTCGACTAACAGAAAGCAAAACATATACTTGGTCGACCGACTGAAACCACTTGGTCGACTAACAGAAATCAAAACATATATTTGGTCGACCAACTGAAACCACTTGGTCGACTAACAGAAAGCAAAACATATACTTGGTCGATCGACTGAAACTACTTGGTCGACCAACAGAGAACAAAACACTTACTTGGTCGACTGACTGAAATACTTGGTCGACTAACTGAAGAACAAAACACAAACTTGGTCGATCGATAAAAATGCTTGGTCGACCAACTGAGAACAAAACACATACTTGGTCGATCGATAGAAATACTTGGTCAACCAACAGAGGCTTGAAACTTAAAAATAATACGATAACCCACAAAAACTCAACATCCCAAGCAAGATACACCAAACCTTGCTTCTTTAACATTCCTAATCAATCAAATGTCATTCCTTTGAGAATTTAGGGTGAACTAGACCCTAACGAAAACTCTCAAAAAGACCCATCAATAATGAAACACCAAGAGTTTAATGGAAATGAGAAAATAATTCGCCAATCACTATAAGCTCATGATTAGATCTTCTAATAAAATAGAAGATTCGAAGACAAAACAACCAAGAAGGAAACCAACTTGACCCAAGAGAAAAAGAACCAAAGTTTGCATTATCTAGGAGAATCAACGTGAACTTGTAATGTAAAAGAAATAGAGTAGAAACTTGCATAACAAAAAAAAAAAGAAATGCAAGAAGAACTTGCCTTAATGATGCTTGGTCCAAAAGGAAGAACAACTAGCTGCAACTTCCACCTTTGAAGCTTCAATGAAGATTGAAAATGGAAGAAGAAGAAGAAGATGATGATGATGATGATGGCCGATCGGGAGAGAAGGGAAGGAAAAAGAGAAGAAACATGGAAAAGAAAGAAGTTTGGGATAGGAATGGTCGCCCATCAGCTTTCCAACCACTCCCTTAGCCAAATTACTACTTTGACCCTCTCTCTTACACACACACCACAACTTATTAAACCCATTTTGATCTTTTACCTCTTTTTCTTTTCTTTTTCATTTTCTTTTTTACTCCATAATACTCATAAAGTCATTTATAATAATACCCATTTCACCCCTTACTTTTCACACACACAATGAACAACATCAAGCCCTCATTAGACTTTTAATAATTCATTCATTTTGATTAATTAAAATACACAAATCTTTATGCTCATGGGCTCAATGCCCATTTCATTAGCCCAACACAATGGGCCCAATATATATATTCTTAGACCCAAGGGCTTCTCAACCTCATTCTTAAATAAAACACAACCCAAAACAAATGGTTTCAATTTAAGTTTTTTTTAAAAGCCCAATCCTTTAAATTAAGCACTTCACAATATTTATAGCATCTAATTCTTGAGGCTAATCTATCACACATAGAAAATCATAATTCAAGTAAAACTCTAGACCCACCAACGGGTCGTTACAAAATTAATAAAAAAAATTGAAATTAAATTTATTTAGCGACGGGAACACCCGTCGCTAAATAATTTAAAAAATAAATTTAAAATGAAATTAATTTAACGAAGAATTTGAAAAAATAAAAATAAAATGAAATTAATTTAGCTATAGAATTTTCGTCCCTAAATTAAATAAAAAAAATTGAAATTAAATTTATTTAGCGACGGGATATCCCGTCGCTAAATAATTTTAAAAAATAAATTTAAAATGAAATTAATTTAGCAAAGAATTTAAAAAATAAAATTAATTTAGCGACAGAATACGCGTCGCTAAATTATTCAAAAATAACATTAAAATTAAATTTATTTAGTTACGGGACTTATTGTCGCTAAATAAATTAAAAAAATAAAAATTAAATTAAATTAATTAAGCGAAAAATTTGAGCAAATAAAAATAAAATGAAATTGAACTAGCGACGGTTATTCCATCGCTAAATTACTAAAAAAAATAAAATTAATTTAACGACAGAATTGTCTGTCGCTAAAATATTTGAAAAAATAAAAAAATAAAATTTATTTTGTGACGAGTTTTCTATTGCTAAATTATTTTAAAAAAATAATATTAAAATAAAATTTATTTGGTGACGAAAAATTCTGTCGCTAAGAATTTAAAAAATTAAAATTAAAATAAAATTTATTTAGTGACAGCATAATTAGAAAAAAATATAAATAAAATGAAATTAATCTAGAGATAGAAACTCATCACTAAATTATTAAAAAACTAAAATTAAAATAAAATTTATTTAGCGATGAGAGATTCATCACTAAATGATTTAAAAAATAAATTAAAATAAAATTTATTTAGTGATAGAAATCCGTGGCTAAATAATTAGAAAAAAATAAAAATTAAATTAAATTAATTTATCGATAGATAACCTGACGCTAAATTATTAAAAAAATAAAAATAAAATAAATTTTATTTAGCGACGAAAATAGCAGTCCTTAAATGATTAAAAAAATAAATTAAAATGGAATTTTTTTAGCCATGGGAATTTTCGTAGTTAAATAATTAGAACAAATATAAATAAAATAAAATTTATTTAGTGACGAGATGTTCGGTGGCTAAATAATGTAAAAAAATAAAAATTAAATTAAATTTATTTAGGGATGGGATGGTCAGTCGCTAAATAATTAGTAAAATAAAAAAAATTATTTAGCGACAATTAGCTATTGCTAAATTATTTAAAAATAAAATTAAAATTAAATTTATTTAACGACAGGCTATCCCATCGCTAATTAAATTAAAAAAATAATTTAAAAATTAAATTTATTTAGCAACCAGAATGTGCATCGCTAAATAATTAAAAAAATAAAATAAAATTTATTTAACGATTAGATAAACCATTGGTAAATAATTTAGAAAATAAAAATAAAACAATATTTATTTAAGCAATGAATATTTTATTGTTAAATAATTAAAAAAGTAAAAAAAAATTAAAGTTATTACTCCGTCGTTAAATAATTAAAAAAAATTAATTAAAATTAAAATTATTTAGCAATGAAATATTTGGCTGCAAAATAATTATAAAAAATTAAATTATTTAAGAAATTTTAAATTATTTAAACAAATATAAATATAACTTCTATAATACACAAAAATATCTTGAGAGTATCGTTTGGATCATCATCCGATGCTTAAGGCTAAACTTAAAGATCAAAACGAATTATCAACAATATTTAACTGAATAATAGTCAAAACTATATTAATTTTAAGAAATGTTATAAGGCTACAACTTTACTCTTCACACTTATTTTTTTCATATGTTACAAGGCTACAAATTATTTAGCGACAAAATATTTTTGTAGCTAAAAAATAAAAATTAAATAAAATTAAATTATTTACTGAATAATATAAATCTTTCCATCAAGTTAAGTTGTGTATTGAATATATATAAATCAGGACCACTTAACAAATTGGTATAAAACAATGCATTATAAAATAAGAAATAATTTGTTAATTCGATGAGTTATATGATTCAAAATCTTATCTATTGCAAATAAAATAAGTGTAGAAGGAGATATAGGCAACTCGCAACGTGAAAAAACTTTTCACTATGTTATTTATGTGGGCTGGGCTCGCCATCTAATCAAAATATTATTACGTAATAAAAAGATTATATATATATATAATTGAATATAAGTTTTCATATAACAATTTTTTATTAAATGATTTTATGGTCCAAATGAAACCATGCATCTTATAGAAAATTTTCACTCATCTATTGATGTATCATTAATTTTTTTGATAATAAATTAATATTTGATAATATCAATTTTCTCACTCATCTAGTGATTAATAGCATACGACACTTTCTTAATTTTATATGAGCATGTATGCCACGCACTATTTATCTTATGTAAGTTCTTCTTCTTATTGATTTTATTGTCATATTTTTTGTTAGTTCAGGTAAATTCAATCATAGATCCAACAAGCACTACAAGTAAACATTTTTTTTTTAAATAAGAATAAATTCTCTTTCATCTAAACAACAAACGTTACAATAATTTTATAGATAGAGATTTAATACAAAAAATTCATCATAAAACATTTGGATCATATCATTATTTGAAAATAATTTTTTTATTATTTTGAAATTTAAATGAGATTGGAGAGATTAGTGGGATCATTCATGTTCTAGAGAAAAAATATATACACAAATATGAAAAAATATTAAATTAATATATTGATCAATGATCATATATGGACAAATGCATCCAAAAGGACATAAAATTACCTAAGTAATTTTGATATATGCTCTATACAAATCAAGAAGCACTTCTCAATATATATATATATATAAATTCTTAGAATAAATTTATTTTATCATTGGAATTGATGTACCTATTTTTTGAGTAATACCCATATTAAGATTATTTTTATTTGTAATATTCTATAATTCTATATGTATGAATCAATAGATCAAGATTTGTGAAGAACCCTAATACCAGCACAACTAGAGATTGTACATTTGATAATACTTGACATGTTGTACCGAGTAAAAATGAAATTAAAAATCTAGCAATTAATATTAAATGCATTCAACATTTATAGTACAAATTCAAAAACATAAATAAATGAGCATAAATAAAGGGGCACTATATATCTTGATCAATGAAGAGTATAATTTTTAATTCTTTATTTGATTATTTGTGTATTTATATTTTATTACTTTTTAAAATTAATTTATATTTTATGAATTTTATATTTATATTTTATAAATAAAATATTTATTTTTATTAGTATTTATTTATTTATATTGTTTTATGTTTGAATTTTTAAAAATAAAATAGCATATTTTAATCTTTTAAAATTAAATATTAAAATAAATAATATTCAATTTTTATTATTTAATTTTATTAGATAATATTTTATATTTTATATTATTATTTATATTTTTTAATTTATTTTAATTCCCCATACGTCCCCCCTACCCCCACTTCCCTCTGCCACGCCCCAGCCCCCCCTCTTCTTTCCCTGCCACTTGTCCCCCTCCTCCTCACTGCCTCACTCCCATCCCCCACCTCCCTCGCCAAGTGTTCCCCCCTCCCTCATGTGTCCCCCTCCTTGGCCCGCCCCCACCCTGCCACGTGTCCCCCCTCGTCCTCCATCCCCTGGGCCCACCCTCCCCCCGCCACCCCACGTGTCCCTCCTCTGGCCTCTCCCCCTGCACCCACCCCATCTCCCATTTCCCTACCACGCCACGCGTGTAGTAACCAGTAAATGATAAATTAATTTAATTATTGAGTTAATTATTGTTATAAATAATATTAGATTATGTGATTTTAAGAAAATAAGAAATTAAGGTAATTAATTAATTATTTTAGAATATTCTGGAATAAGAAAAAAAATTGAAATAAATTAAATTGTGAGATTTATAGAAGTTTCGGGCGTTAGTGTAATTAATTAAGGGTGTGTGTGTGTGAATAATGGAAGTTTGGGGGTGGCTGGTGCGATTTCAGGAAAAGGGACCAAATGTCCCTTTAAATTTAATGGTTGCGGTATAAGGTTAAAGGTGAGTGTGGGCGCGGACGTGTAGGCCAGGGCGAGGTCGCGGGTTCGAGTGGCCGCGGGTGCACGCGCGAGGCAGGGGATTTTGCTGATTTTTAATCAGCTTTGGGCGTCCGAAACGACGCCGTTTCGGTGAGGCGGTGGCCTCCCCAGCGGCTGCTCCAGCGTTACCACGTGGCACCCTCTCGTCCACTCATTTTTGCAAGAATTTAAAGCCCAATTCGAGCATTTTTGATGCAGCAGAAACAACAAATGAAATTGGAAAAGGCAATGCGCGAGCGCGAGGGAAATTAGAAGATTTTGGTGGAAAAATTCGGATTAAATCCAGTTTAATTCAAGTTTTGATTACCTAGGTATGTAGACAAGGTAGTAATTAATATTCTGTACGGTCGAAATTTCGTGTAGAGTCCAAATTTGTTAATTTTGGCAAATAATTTGGATGTTGCAATTTATATAAATTTTACCGTGTTGGGTCAAATCGAGTCTAAGGATATCTTCGTAAAAGTAAGTTCTTTATACCTTCCTCGTCGATTCTTTCGTTCTCAATTTATTTGACCTCCCTTAGTTTGTTTCGGTTGTTAATAAATTATGGAATTTTAAACGGTTTGTTTTAAAATTTAGTTTATTAAACTGGTCTCGAGGATTTTATTCGTTGGTTGCCTACAAGGGTTTGTGCCACCCCCAAGCCTGTGGGAATGATGCCGTACTCACCCGGGGCTAGGTTCTTACCTGTTCGAGTATTATTATAGATTTTGGTTGTTTACAGGCTAGAGTAGTTGTGCAGTGGGGGCTAGGATCGGCTGTTCGGTGACGGAGTGACTGTCGTACGGTCTATCTTAGGCTGTTGGCTGGTCTCTCCTATCCACTGACCGTTGACCGGTGCCAAGCACTGTTGACTAGCTCTACCGTTACGTGATTATAGCATGACTGGTATCATTTTATTCTTGTTGCATGTTTTGGTGTGCACATGGGTACGGGCTGCATGTTGGGGTTTTCATGATCTGGTTATGCTTGGTCACGGACATCCTACCTTGGTTATGTTGCATCCAGCACGGGCATATGCATCGCGTGTGGTTTACTATATGGGCGGAACATGGCTTGATGCCTGGATGTATGGGTGCTAGTGTATCACGTTGATGCTGACTACGCCATTGCATTGTTATGTGCATTACATGGTTACTGGTAGTATTTAGTTCTCTGACGAGAGTACCGTTCCGAGGGAGCCTATGGCTCGGGTGTCGGGAGTACCGACCCGGGACAGTACGCACAAGTTTGTTAAAGATCTATGTTGCCTTTTAGGGCAGCAGCAGGTTGGTATGGGACTTGGGTGCCAGGTTTCTTATGTGGGCCCCAAGGACCGGTATATGCTTTTATTATGCTGCACTATTGTATTGTTGCGTCACATGGTTTGTGTGTACGTGCGGGACTGTGTTGGGGTGATCTCCTCTATTTACTATATAGCCTTCATTTTCTTATAACTTGCTGAGTCTTATGACTCACATTGCTTTCCATCATTCCAGGTAAGGGTAAAGCAAAGGCCGAGGGCGAGGATCGTTCCACTTAGCAACCAGCCGTGTCGGTAAGTGTACATTTAGCTTGCTCCCGTTGTTTCTGATGTTTTGTTAGGAGTTCTGTCTCTCATTTTTTACTGTGCCAGGTTGTTCCTTGTATCTTTTATTTGTTGGCACAGGTGTCTGTATATTTTTATATATTCCATGACCGCTGTTCTAGCAGGGTACTCGTGGGCATGCATGTATATCGTTTTGCTTCCGCTATTGTATTTTATATGTATGCATGCTAGGGCATTTTTGTCTTGTGTTTATTTCTCTTCCCTTATGTAAGCGCTTTTGTTCGGATAGACCGGGCGGTTGGGATATCCGGGCGGGGGTGCTTACAACGCGTCCCCCCTTCCCCCCTCCCCCCGGCACGCCACGCGTCCTTCCTTCCCCTTCCCCCCGGCACGAAATTGAAACACGCCCCCCCTTCCCCAAAATTATTTCAATTTCCCGCTCGCGCCCCCTCCCCTTTCCCTGACACGCCATGCGTCCCCCCTCCACCCCCTTTAAATCCCCACCTCCCTTTTCCCTCCCCCTCATCTTCACTTTCTTTCTGCGTCTCTCTCCCTCCCTCCCTCGCTCTCACGATAAACTTATATTTTGCAGTATAGTTGAGCTCTACTTTTCTTTTGCAGTAAGGTATTTTTCTTTTCTTTTGTCTTTATATTTTATTTATATCATTTTAATTGTTAGATATACTTTAAATGTTTCTAGGATAAAAAATATTTATGTTAGTTATAGATTATTTCATTTTAATTGATATGCCAATTTCATTATCTCAGTTATTGATTGTTTTCTTAACTGATATGTCAATTTCATTTTAATATCTTTATTGTTTATATTTATTGCATGTATGTTATTGTTTATTTTATGTTTATATAATTGTATATTTTGTATATATTATTGTGTATTGTGTATATATTATTGATAATTTATATAAAAAATTATTAAAAAAAGTGTAAAAAAATTATTATGTCAATCAACATTTGTAAATGAAATATTAAGTAATTATAAAAAATAAAATGCATATACAATTTTTTAAAATAGCGTTGTACGTAGTTATTTATTAAATATATTATAATAATTTTAAATAAAAAGATTAATATTTATATTTTAACTAGTTTTTATTTATATTTTAAAATTAAAAATACAAATTTGATGTTATAAATTTTGTTAGTTAGTTAGGTATATATTAAATACAAACTTTAAAATTGGAAATAAAAATATAATGTTATAAAATTTAATAAAAAATTAAAATAATATTTTTTTGTCAAATAAATGTTAATTATATATAAATTTTTTAATAAATATATAATTTTTTTTTGTAAAAATAGTGTTTTAAGTAGTTATTTATAGAATATATTATAATGATTTAAATAAAAACCTTAATATTTGTATTTTAATTAGTTCTTATTTGTATTTTAAAATTAAAGATACAAATATAATGTTATAAATATTGTTGGTTAGTTAGGTATTCATTAAATATAAATTTTAAATTTGAAAATACAAATATAATGTTATAAAATTTAATAAAAATTTAAAATATATATTTAAAAAATTTATTAATTATATATAAAAAATTTAATAAATATACAATTTATTTGTAAAAACAGTGTTTTAAATAGTTATTTATTAAATATATTATAATAATTTTAAAGAAAAAGTTAAATTTTTTTATTGAAATTTAGTTCTTATTTTTATTTTAAATTTAAAAATACGAACATAATGTTATAAATATCATTGGTTAGTTAGGTATTTAATAAATTCAAGTTTTAAAATTAGAAATCTAAATATAATGTTATAAAATTTAATAAAAAATTTAAAATATACATATTTTAAAAGAAATATAAATTATATATAAAAAATTTAATAAATATACAATTCTTTTGGGTAAAAGCAGTGTTTTATTTAGTAGTTATTTATTAAATATATTATAATAATTTTAAATAAAAAGCTTAACATTTGTATTTTAATTAGTTCTTATTTGTATTTTAAAATTAAATTTACAAAATAATGTTATAAATATTGTTGGTTAGTTAGGTATTTATTAAATACAAGCTTTAAAATTAGAAATAAAAATATAATGTTATAAAATATAATAAAAATTTTAAAATTACTTTGTAAATGAAATATGAAATATAAAATATTGATTATATAAAAAAAATTAATAAATATACGAATTTAAAAATGCTAAAATAATAATTAAATTAATGTTATTAAAATAATCTTATTTAATGTTATAAAAATGTAATGTTTTTGTAACAACCCGTTAATGGGTCTAGGCATTATTGATATTTTATTTCCAGGCGCTATGCGAATTTAATGATGCAATTATTTTATGGGAATATTAGTTGTTGAATTGAGCATTTGAAGCATTGTGATCCATGAGACCATTAGTGAAATGCTAAATTTGGGTAAATATGAATTAAAGAGATGTGGGGGAAAATGTATAAGAATTTTGGGTGTTATAAAGAGGCAATTATTGAGAGTATTATTTTTGAGAAAATGAAAATAAGTGAATTAGTGTGTAAGTGAATATTTAAGATATGGGTTATGTGTATTGTGCAATGGGTTGTGGGCCAAGAATGGAGAGGCCCAATAAAAGTGGATTTGAAATTTTATGATAAATGAGTTGAGGCCTTTGGGCCTAATATAAGTTAAATATTTTCTATGTTAATCCATTGGGCCAAGAATGAATTGGGCTATTTTATTTAGATGGGCTTGGTCCATGTAGCAAGTGGGTATTGATAATGAACTTTATTATATATAATTTTGTGTGTAAAATGTTTGATTAAAGTAAAAGAGAAAGGAAATGAGATAAGAAGCAAATGTCTAAAGAGGGCATATCTTTTGTATGTGGTGAGAGAAAAAGGTAAGGGCAATGTGGTAAATTGCATAATGAAATGAATAAAGAAATTTGAAAGGAAAAGAAAATTAAATTAAAAGTCCAAAAAGGGCTTGTTAAAGTGTTGTGTGGTGGTTATGTAGTGGGCTTGGACCAAGGGTTTGTAGCCCAAAGAAAGTGATGGGTTGAAAGATTTTAAGGGCCTAGCATGGATGGGTTCTTGAGTGGGCTTGGGCCATTTATAAGTGGGCCTTTGTATGCATATATGTATATGTGTGTGTGAAATTGTGTGTGTAATTGGTGATTAAAGAAAAATGGATAAGAAATTGCAAATAAAGCTAAAAGTCTGAAATAGGCTTCATAAAGTAAGTGTGGTGTGTGTAGTGTAAGGGTTAAATGTGGAAATTGGGAGAGTAGTTGGTGATTTTGGGTGGCTGGCGAGAGGGTGTCCATACCCTCTTACTTCTTTTGCAATTTTCCTTCTTCTTCCACTCATTCTCTCCTTTTCTCTCAACAGTTCTTCTTCATCATCTTCTTCATCCTTTTCATTTCTTCTTCTTCCATTGTTGGTTGGGAAGCAAGCTCAAGTGGAGGGTCTTCATCTTCTCTTTGGTTTTCTTCATATTAAAGGCAAGCATCCACCACATTTTCTTCTATTTTTTTTGATGCAAGTATCACTCTTTACTTCTCCTATCTCTTGATGCAAAAATTATATCTTTATGTTTAGTCAAGTGGCTATGTTCATATCTTCAAATAGTGTTTTGAAGCTTGAGTTGTGTGGGTTGTTTCCCACTTTTTTCAAAAGAAATATGGGTTTCTTTTAAATGGCTTCATTGAGTCTGGTTCTTGGTCTCTTTGGGGTTTGTTTTCTCATCTTTATTTCACGGAATGGCAACTTGGGGGTTAGGAGATTAGCCATGGGTGGTTTTGGGATTGTTTTGAGGTGTTTAGTGGTCATTTTGAGGGGTTTTGGAGGTTTTTTGGCCTTTTTGCATCGTTTTCGGCCAAGTCGACTTGCCCAGGAGGTCAAGTCGACTCAGGCCGAGTCGACTCGGTTTTGGGCGAGTCGACTCGAGCCAAGTCGACTCGGATTTCCGCCGAGTCGACTCGGCCGCAGCTTTGACTACTCTGCGCATGCTTCGCTTTTTTGCCCATAACTTTTGACGTAGAACTCGGAATTGCAATCCGTTTGAATTTTCGTAAACTAGACTTCAAGGGATTTAATTTGATATATAATATGATATATTTTGGTTATTTTTTGAGGGGTTTGCTTTCCTAAACCTATATTACCCATAACGAGCATGATTTGGGACGTTGTTACGTTATGTTTTTAGTTGGCATGTCCGCGGAAATCCCTTATCTTGTGCAATGCATTGCTATCATTAACCTAGTGCCTCTTATTATTATTTTGGCACGGCGGCTAAGTTCCACAAGTGTGAGACGGGATATCCCATTGAGCGCTTGGCACGAGTGAGATGGCCATAAACCCGGCAGGCGATGCTCTTGCCACTGTGGTGGCTGATGGATTTGATATATATATGTATGCATCCAATCATGAATGTGGAGGCCTGGAGGGCCAATGTGGGCATGTATTTTTCTATCATTATACCAAATTGCATGAGTTTGAGTTGGTGACTTTTGTGCTATGAGTCACATATGTAAAGAAATGGGTTTTTATGCCATTATTCGAATTGGGCTAATGTCACTCTATGAGTTGCATGTGTGCCTTGTTGCTAAGTAAGGAGATACCAATTATTGAGGTATTAATGATGTAGAAGGCATGATTGAACGTTTCGTTCTAAATGTTGGGTAGTGGTATTCCATTGATTCCTATCTTATGTATGCCTTTAGGCAGTGATTGTATCATCATCTCCTTTTTCTATATTATGCTTGCTGAGTCTTGTGGCGCACTTGTTTGCTTGTTGTCATTCCGGGTAAGGAAAAATCTATAGTAAAAGGGGAGTTTAGTGGGGCGTGAAGTTGATTGTAGATGTGTACTGAGATTTCCCCCGACCTAAAGATTTTGGGATTTGTGTGGAGGGCTGGTGTCGAAGGTTATTTATCTTTGTATGATTAATGGCGCCTTTGTTTATTTTGAGAAGTGTATGGCTTCAAAAGCCTAAAGAAATGTTGTAAGAAGGGTTAATGCTCATGTTAGAAGTGAGCTTGTTTATTTTATGAAGTTTTGGTTATGTTTGCTTCTGTATTCCATTTTGAAACGACCTTTTTTCGGATATCCTATGCTAGCAGGTATATCCGGAAGTGGGCCCTGACAGTTTTAGAAATATTTAGATTTAATGTAATAAAAATCTAAATTTATTAAAATATTGCTATAACATTAAATAGAATTGATGTTATAAAAACATTTAGATTTAATGTTATAATTAAGAACATTAATTTTTTTTTAAAGTAATGTTACAATAATTACATTTAATGTTATGAAAATAATTAGATTGATCTAATATTATTAAAAAAATTATATTAATGTTATAACAATTACATTTAATGTCTTAATTATTTAGTGTTATAGATTTAATATTAGTGGCTAATGATCTAGATAGTAATGATGTAATTAATGATTATGGTCTACAATACTCAAAAGATCCATACCCTTTAACGATCAAATATTATTGAATTTGTAGGTTTGAGCATACTTTTATATTGGTCATATTATTATTAAATTTAAAATGAAAATTTTGCCACATCGTAATGGATTGATAATAGGTGTAATCCAAGAAAGGGTGAGATTACTCGAGAATTTTATAATGGATTCATAGATGAATATGTAAAAGAATTTTATAATGGATTACTCAAGAGTTATTGTCTGATGACATAGATAGTGATAATAAATTAATAGATGAATATGTAAAAGAAGATGATCGATTTATTTTTTCATATGTGAATTGACATCAGAATTTTATGATATAATATTTGTTGTATTTTTCAATGTATGTGATATTGTACTTTTATCATTTTTTATTTTCAATGTAATTCTTGAAATAGATATCAGGACATTCACCTCCTAGAACAAACAAAGGTAGGGGTAATAAGGGTAGGGGTAGCCGTCGATGCCATAGGGATACACCTTCTCCAGATCCTCCTACTGTTGCCTCGCACTCTTCTCCTTCTGTTTCAACACATGCTGTCCCTTCTACTCCCTTCTTTCCCCAATCAACGCACCCACAGACTTTTATTCCCATGACTCAGTTTTCACAGCCTTTTGGTGGGATGTCATATCCAGTGGGATATACTCCTATTATACCCATAACCCACCCACCTGAGTCTACACCACAATTTACCCCATATCCGTACACATTTATGCCGACATCACATCCACACCCTTCGTCTTCTCCTGTACCGCGGAATGTTAGCCCAACTCAACCTGAACCAACAGATGTAGGCCAAGCTGATGATCGAACAAAATTATCTTGTAATCAGAATTGTGATCAATGAGTATATTAATATAATGTCTAAATTCATTGATCTATTTTGTTAAACACATAAATTCATGTTTTAACTAATTTCATATCGATTTTATAGTTTTATCCCTGAAGCTGGCCCACCAGCTGTTCTCTCAAAAATTTGGAAGATATGCTATAATGAACCTTGGCTTCAGTGGAATGAAGTTCCAGAAATAACACGACGAATGTGGCTCGAAGAGTTTAGTGTTAGTGTAATTTTAATTTTTAATTATCAGTTTAATATTTTATATATATTTATTCTTTTTTATTTAACTTGTTGTAGAAAATGTTCAAATGGCAAGCTGAAGAAAGTAATCGTATATGGATTATTTGGAATAAGTCAGGTCGACGAAGTTTTAGGAGTAATTTGAATAAAGTTAAAAGCGGTGCTAATAAGGGTGATTGGATGGATCCGTCCGTGCGAAGATCATTACAAGCAAAGTGGAATGAGGATGAGTACAAGAAAAAATCTGAACAAAATAAAAAGAATCGCACATCTGAGATCGTCGGGTCAGTGCACATAGGCAGATCCATTCCTTTCACCGAGACTCGAAGAAGGCTGGTAATTACTTTTTCTATATCAATGTTTTAGAATTTTAATAACTTATATAGTGATTTGTATTTTATCTTATTTACTTCATATATATTTGTCATACAGGCAAAGGAATTAAATCGCGAGCCTAACGAATTTGAAATTTTCAAGAAAACCCACACTCGAAAAAATGATCAAGGACAAGAAGTATGGGTGGATCATAGATCACAAACTATCGCGATAATTATATTTTCCTATATGTACATTATTTGATGAATTTAATTTTAATTTAATTATACACGCCAATATTAATTTTAATTTATATAGAAGGCGTTTGAGAGATTAAACACTGAGGCATCTTCACAATCAGCTGAGAGTGATTCGACCTCTTCACTTGCAATTAATGAGCACCACATCTTTTATCAAGCTGTCTTTGGTAGAAATAGGAAGGGTCGTATCTACGGTCTCGGCTCTCAAGGGAATCAGTCTTACCTATCTTCATCCGGTAGAACCTCCAATAGTTCATGTGGATCCATGACACAAGATTTTGAACAAATGAAACTACAATTCACCCAGATGAATAAGGAGAATCAGCAACTGAGGGATACGATGTCCCAAATGAATACTGAGAATGAACAGCTATGACAACAAATGCAGGATATGTTGACATGGAGGGATAAGATGAATCAAATGATGTCCAGAGTATTCAGTAACTCAACACCTCCTGGACCATCGAGAAACTCACCGGGTGGAAATCCGTATTGTAATGATGAGGGTAATGAGGGTGAAGATGAAGAAAATGAGAATGATGAAGAAAATGAGAATGATGAAAATGATGATGATGATTGTTAATTCTATTGAGGACTATTTATGATTGTAGTAATGGAATTTATAGATTTGAATTTTGTGTCCATATTTGTTATCTCACAAATTTTTTTCTATTCAATTAAATAATTAAATTTTAAATTAATAAATTTTGTATAAAAATTAAAATTTTAATTTGTATTTTTAATTAAAAGATTTCTTAATATAATTATATAAATTATAAAAATATATAAATTAAAAAATTTAATTGTGAACATTCATAAATAGTAATATTTATGAAAATATTTATTTTTATATAATTTTATTTATATTTCAGTTGTATTTAATTTAATTTAATTAAGCAAATTATTTCTTTAAATTTTAAATTCTTAAATGATTTAAAATAATTTAATTTTATTTAAATTTTAATATATATTTTTATTTATTTAATATAAAAAATAATTTAGTGACGGGGGCCGGGCATAGCTCCGCCCGTCACAGAATTTTGAAAAAATAATTTAATTTTATTCAAATTTTAATATATATTTTTATTTTTTTAATTTAAAAATTAATTTAGTGACGGGAACGCCGTCGCTGATCTACGATGGGTATCGCCCGTCATAGAATTTTGAAAAAATAATTTAATTTTATTCGAATTTTAATATATATTTTTATTTTTTTAATTTAAAAATTAATTTAGTGACGGGAACCCCTGTCGTTGATTAGCGACGGGTATCGCCCCGTCACAGATATTGGAAAAAATAATTTAATTTTAATTTATTTTTTTTTCAAATTTTAATATATATTTTTATTTTTTTAAAATAATTTAGTGACGACATTACCCGTCGCTAATTAGCGATGGGAATTCTCGTTGCAGATTTTTAAAAAATAATTTAATTTTTATTTAAATTTTTATATATATTTTATTTTTCTAATTTAAATATTAATTTAGTGACGGGCATTACCCGTTGCTAATCAACGACAGGTAATGCTCGTCACAGATTTTCGAAAATTAATTTAATTTTTAATATATATTTTTATTTTTTTAATTTAAATATTAATTTAGTGACGGGAGTACCCGTTGCTGATCAGCGACAAGAACCGCCCGTCACAAATTTCGAAAAAGTAATTTAATTTTAATTTTTTTATTAAAATTTTAATATATATATTTTTATTTTTTGTATTCTAAAAAATAATTTAGCGACGGGAAGTCCCGTGGCTGACTTGTGATGGGTATTCCGTCACTAGTCTGTGACGAGAATGCCAGTCATAGATTAGCGACAGATAGCCCGTCACAGTCAACGACGGGGCGTTTCATCACTAATTTCGTTACTAAATCTTCTGTCACTAAATTTCGTGACTAAATTTCAGCAACGCCAGTTTTAGTGACGGATTTTTTCCGTCACTAAATCCGTCACTAAACAATTTAGTGACGGATTTTTCCGTCACTAAATTTGATTTTTCTTGTAGTGTCTATGAGGTCAGAAGAGAACACTGAATGAGCACTTATCACAAAGCACAAAGGGAAGAAAAATGAAGGGAAAGATTGGAAGAAATTTGCTAGTGACAAATAAAGCAAAGACAAAGCTCTAAAAAGCTCGAAAGAGTATTGTAAAAAGGGAAAGTTTCCACCTTGTGGAACCTATAGAAGAACAAACCATTTGGAAAAAGACTGTTGGTATCAAGGAAAACCTTAGTACAAATGTAGAAATTGCAAGAGATATGGACATACCGAAAAGTTTTGCAGATTCAGGGTGGGGCAAGCGGAACAACAGGCTGCAGAGTAAGCAAACCACATCCAAGATCAATTACAACTTGAGGAATGGTTATTTGTGTTCAGAAAACCTTCCCAACCACTTGGAGCCAATGTTTGGCTTATTGATAGTGATTGTATAAGCCACATGACAAGTGATGTAAGCATGTTCACTTTACTTGATAGGTCATACAAAGTCAAGGTAAAGCTGGGAAATAGAGATCTTGTATAGTCTAAAGGCAAGGGTACTATTAATATTTATACTGGAGAAGGTACTAAGCTCATTTTTGGTGTTCTTTATGTTCCTTGCCTAGATCAAAACTTGTTGAGAATAGCTAAAATGTTAAAGAAGGCCTATTCTTTGAATTTCAAAGATAGTATGTGCATGAGTGATGATGTTTGTGGATGTTGTCAAAAGGGCAAGATGCATAGAAAAGCTTTTCCTGTTGACAAAGCTTGGAGAGCAACCACCAAACTTGAATTGGTCCATACTAATGCTTGTGGTCCAATGAGCATTCCATCTCTAAATGGAAGAAAATATTTTGTATTATTCATTGATGATCTCACAAGGATAGTATGGGTTTATTTCATGATTAATAAATTTGAAGTTTTATCTCTATTTAAGAAATTCAAAGCTTATGTAGAGAATCAAAGTGGATGTAGCATCAACACTTTGAGGTCCAATAATGGTATGGAGTACAACTCTCAAGAATTTGTGAAAGTTTGTGAAGCTACAGACAGTAGCTTACACTCCAAAACATAATGGGGTATTAGAAAGGAAAAAAAAAATGGTGATGGAGATGGCCACATGCATGATTATTGAGAAGTGCTTGCCTAAGTATTTTTGGGCTAAAGCTGTAAATACAATTGCCTATCTTTTAAAAGGACTCACTACAAGGTCTATGAAGGGTATGACACCATATGAAGCATGGTATGGGTTAAAACCATCAGTTAAGCACCTGAAAGTCTTTGGTTTAGTGTGCTATTTTCATATACCAGCAGTGAAAAGAAACAAATTGGATGAGAAGGCAGAATTGGGTATCTTATTGGGTTATGCAACTAACTCTAAGGGGCACAGAGTTTACAATATGGAGACTAAAAAGATTACAGTTAGCAGAGATCTTGAAATAGATAAGACTGCTTTCTGGAATTGGGAGAAAAATTTAGTTGAAAAGCAATCCACAATTTCAAATTAGGATTCAAGCTCAAGAGGAGCAAATGAAAATCAAAAGACCTCTGCTTAAAGTGAAGATGGAGATGGTGATTCAGACCTGGAGTCTCCAAACCTGAAAACTAAATCTCTGTATGAGATTTATGCAAGGTGCATCATGACTATCTCAGAACCAACAGATTTCATTAAAGCTTCCCAATATGAAGAATGGAAGAAAGCTATGAAGGAGGAAATTGAAATGATTGAGAAGAACCAAACCTGGGAGTTCACTACCAAGCCAAAGGGAAAGAATGTTATAAGTGTCAAATGGGTTTATAGAACTAAAGTAAACCCTGATGGCTCCATTTTCAAGCACAAGGCTAGATTGGTTGTCAAGGGTTATGTACAAATGGCTGGAGTAAACTATGGTGATATATTTGCACCCGTGGTAAGACATGATACTATTAGAATGCTGCTAGCTTTTGCTAAACATGGATAGAGTGTGTTTCATTTAGATGTCAAGTCTTCCTTTCTAAATGACATTCTTGAGGAGGAGATATATGTGCACCAGCCTCAAGGTCTTGTAATTTTAGGTCAAGAAGACAAAGTTTATAGATTGAGAAAATCACTATATGGGTTGAAACAAGCCCCCAGGGCTTGGTATGCTAGAATTGATTCTTATTTTGATCCATCAAGGATTCAGAAGGAGCAAAAATAAAGAGACATTATATGTTAAAGGTCTTGAAGATGGTGAATTTTTAGATCTATATATGATGGCAAATATATATCCCAAGAGGGGGGGTGAATTGGGATTTGGGTAAATTTTTGAAAACTTGAAAACTTATAGCATGCAGGACACTATGTTTCGAAACCTGAGGGCGTATGTTTCAAAACAAACCTTTCTGTTAAGTATGTTTTGAAATATAGATTAGTATGTTTCGAAATCAAACTTACTGTCAGGTATGTTTCGAAACCTACTATAGTATATTTTGAAACCTTACTCTCTGATTTGCTTATTTCGAAACTCCTTTAGCTTTTGAAAAATGATTCTTTTGAAAGCATAGACAACAATAGTAAGCAAGTGAAATAACAAGACAAGTGCACACGAGATTTATAGTGGTTCAGCACCCATCTACTCCACTACCTTCAAGCTTTCCCACTTGAAGGATTTTCAACCACAATCACTTTCACTAGTGATCAACCACACTAAGGGTTTTACCACGGTTCACCCTAAAACCTTACACAATGAGTTTTTATGGCTTAACTCAAACCTTCACCAAGTGAGTTTTTTTCAGACTAAACTCGAACCTTACAACATGTGAGTTTTTATGGCTCAACTCAAACCTTACAACAACCAAGATAAATAAAGTTTATCTTTTACAGCCTAGCTATTTAACGTAATGAAAAATGCCTTACCAATATGGTTGTACAAACCTTCTTGGTTTGAGGATAAAAGAGCTGAGTCGAAAGAGACTTTGAATGCTTTAACAACTGTTTTCCGTCACATGTGCTTGTGAGTGTATCTTGTGTCTCTTGAGAATGTATACACGAGTGAGTGCTTGTTCTCTCTTGTTCTTGTGTGTATATGTGGTTAGGGATGTCTTTTTCAAAGACCTGCTATATATACCAAAAAACAAATATCTAACTAAAAATAATCTTTAGAGACAGGATAAGAAAATAAGGTTTCGAAACATGCAATCTGTGTTTCGAAACATCACATAAATAGATTAGGGATTCAAAACATATACATCATGTTTTGAAACATTCAGGCTTCCAGCTGGACTTTGCACTTAGAGACACAAACAAATGGGAGATAGAATCTTAAGGAATCTCATGGCCATTAAGATATAAAATTGGTCTCCACTTAACCATTTAAAAACGAGATTACAAGGCATGGAGAAATCATTTGAAAATGATTTTAAAATATTTTTAGATAAAACAAAGTTGCAGCTCCCATGCTTCTTGGTTTTGAAATGATTTGCTGACAGAGTGTCAGAGATTTTGAAACATACTTCAAGAACTTCTTTCAAAACATATGCAACTCAGAATATTTAAATGCTCTGCTGACAGAGACATAAGTTTCGAAACATACTGTCATATAGGTTTGAAAACATACTGCTTAAACTCAAAATAGGTTTCGAAATATGATATGCAAATTTAACAAACATTGAAACCTCGACAAAGTGCATTTCAAAACATATAAGGAAACATAGCAGAATAGTGTTTTGAAACATATAAACTTGGTTTTGAAACATCATACATGAACTTGTATTTTTTCAAAAATTTGAGCATTCGTGCCAAATACTATTCATGCATGTTTCGAAACATGAAAGCTTATTTCAAAATATGAGCTTCACAATCAATATTTTTCATTCTAAGATAGGTTTTGCATCAAACATATTTTCTCATATACCAAAAAATATGTTGCAACATGAAAAGCTAATTTTATCCTTTTATTTGTATGATATGTTGGTAACAAGAAGTAATTCTCAATTTTTAAAGAAATTTAAATAACAAATGCAACAAGAGTTTGAAATGTCGGATTTGGGGTTGATGAATTACATCTTAGGAATGGAGGTTTATCAGATGAAGAAAGGAATTTTTCTTACTCAAAGAAAATATGCTTGGGATGTTCTCAAGAAGTTTAATTTGGAGCAAGGAAAATCAGTTGCAACACCACTTGTCCAGAATGAAAAACTAACATTAGATGATGGAGAAGACAAGGTGAATTCTACTATTTACAGGAGCATGATCGAAAGCCTTCTCTATTTAACTGTTACACGATCTAATCTTATGTTTTCGGCTAGTCTTTTGTCAAGGTTTATGCACTCATCAAGTCAGGCTCATCTTAATGCTGCTAGAAAAGTGTTGAGATACATTAAGGGTATTGTTGATTTTGGTGTGTGGTATGAGAAGAAAACTGAAAGAATGTTACAGGGATATGTTGACAATGATTGTGTAACGCCCCACTTTTCCAAATACGCATTAACTTGAAATATAATTAAGACATCACCTACGGGCGCTATGGAAACCCTTACCAACGGAAGCATTGGATCGAACCTGCAAGTTTAACCAAAGCTAAATAAAGCGGGTTTCCACTAGATTTCCTTTACAAGTACAAGAAATGTATACAACCTTCAATACTCTAAAAAAAACACAACACTTGACTGCAGGTACAATTGTAGGACACCCACACATACACTTCTTATAACCTTGAGTATCCTAGCTGCTATTCACAATGTATCATTCGAAGACTTCCAAAATCCAACAAACAACTCTTACCATGTTCATAGTACATAGTAACCCCGACTTACACCCTTAACAGCATAAAAGGTAAATCTAAGCCTTACATAACCCTTGTTTATACAATTACGATACACAAGTCTCAAATAAATCCAAAGGTTACATAAGATCCATAGCACATGAACAATATGGAGCTAAACTAAACATCGGCCTCCTCGTAGCCTTTTCTCCTACTTGTCTCTAGGGTACCTGGCATGCTAATATACCTGGGACATTGAATTTCCTAGGGGCATCAACCCAAGTTAGATATTGACATCTAAGTGAGCGACTCAGAAAATGAAAGTACATGTGTGCAAATGCAATAATGCTATTATGAAATCCACCCATGTGGTAGCAGTGCCAAGGTGTTGTAATCACCCCCGCGGTCATCATAGTCACCCCTTGTCTCACCACAAGAGCACGGGTTCTTCCATCATAGCCCAACAACTAGCCACAGTCACTAACATGAACATGATATATGACAAAGTAGAAGAAATATGTATAGCGAAAGGAAAATATGACATGTAAGCCACAAAGGCATGATATGCAAGCAAAATCCACACACAAGTGAAGCAAAAAATGCTCAAAGTGTCACAAACATGCAAGAATCACTCACCTTGATCGTTTCCCTTCGATAGCTCTGTTTACAGCTCGATTTCAAGCACTAGGGGCTATTCTACAGAAATCACGCATTTTGGTGAATCAAACCTTAAATATTTCTACATGGGTATTGTAGATAATTAAATTAGGAGAACAACGGTGAAAATTTCAGGCCAAACGGAGGCCGGACGCGCCCTCACGAGCCCCCGGAAGGGTGGCCATGTGCCTCCTCCTTCCTTGTTACGGATTTTACAACTTAAGATTAAAAATGCTATAACTTGCTCATTTTTTATCCGATCGCTCTCTGTTTGAATCTACGGACTCTTCTTTTCGTGATCTATGACCCTATTGAAAGAAATTCAACTTACCTTTTCGATTTCCTTTCTATTTTCCTGATTTTTCGATCAGGTCTCCCTATCTATTCTTCTTTGCTTTTTCTTTGGTTTTTCTTGCACTTGCTTGCTTTCTTTCTTCTTAGCTTCACGTGGCCTTTCCTCATTCCCTTTATATAGCCTTTAAATTCCCAAATCCTCAAGATTTCACTTGGCCTCCAAGTTACTCATTTTCCACCCTAGTAATTATTACAACTTTGAAATTTTTCCAATCTTCTCAAGCCAGCTTCCACTTCTTCCAATCCTAGGCTTCCAAATACACCTTCAAGATAAGCTTTATCATCTTCTTTCCTTGCAAGCAACTCCTATCCAATCCTAGTCTTCCAAGTTTAGACTTTTAGGGTAAAAATCCATCATTATAATCATAACACTTTAAGACTTTGGGGAAAACTTCTCAAACCAATCCTATCTCTCCAACACTTGGCTTCTAGGATAAGGATTAATTATTGCATTCATTCCTTTTGTTGGAAACAAGCTATCCCTTTTACAAGTTGTGATATTTGTGCTCGGGTCTGGTTTAATGCCCTAAAACCATTCATGTTTACACTTTAATTCTAAACTTCCATTTGAAACACTTTATTGCAACATCCAAGCTTTACATTAAATTCTAGGGTATTACAGATTGGGATGGAAGTATGGAGGATTCTAAAAGTACTATAGGGTATATTTTTTTATTTGGATCGGGTCCAATCTCATGGAACTCTAAAAAGCAGGATGTGGTAGCTCAGTCAATTGCAGAGGCTAAGTATGTGTATGCTGCTTCTGCAGCAAATCAAGCAATTTGGCTTCGAAAATTAATGATTGATTTTGGAGAAGATCAAATTGAGTCATGTGTGATAACAAATCTGCCATTGCTATTGCAAATAACCCTGTTTAACATGACCGAACAAAGCATATTAAAGTTAAATATCATTCCATTAGAGAAGCATAAAAGAATCAAGAGGTTAAATTGGTGCATTACAAGTCAGAGCTGCAAATTGTAGATATCCTTACAAAGCCACTCCCCAAGAGCAGGTTCAAGGAGTTAAGATGCAAGCTGGTAGTTTCAGAGAAAAGTCTCAAGGAGGAGTGTTGAATCATTGAGACTTTACTTAGCAGATTTTATGGAAAAGCTTATTTAGTATATTTTCATCTTCTACAACAAACTTACTCTCCATTCCTTGAACCTTTTCCCCTGCACATTTATTCTTTCATTTTTCTACAGAGTTCAGTGAGTTCATACAAGACAAAGGGATGATGCTAAATGATGAAGAAAATGAAAATGAGGACATGAGGAAGACTTCAAGGAAGATCCCAAATATGACCTTGAGAAGGGTCAATTTTTTAGGTAAACCTAAGGAAAACTCTAAGAACATCAATTTTTTAGGTGAACACTCGTAGAAGACCTTGAATATCTATATAAGGATTATAATAGAGTTTCTAGGAAGACAAAAAAAGAAAATAATATTTTGTAATCTATAAAACCAATATGAATAGATTGGTATGCTGGCAGTTAAGTATGTACTAATTTTTTCTTAAGGTCCAATGAAATGCATTATTCTCTTACTTCCATTTAAAGTGCTAACATGGCCCTCTGTTAGAAGGTCTAAGGGTTTGTTAGCTTTTTTGAAAATAGAAGAATTAATTTGGCTTTCAGTCCTAATCCAAAGTATAGGAGTCAAATTGACATTTTTACCTTATATATAATATATATATATTTCTAGGGTAAACCTTACATACCACCCCTAAGATTTACCTAAATTACATTGACTACCCTTTGTATTTTTAAAAATAGCTCTCAACTCCCTTGAGGTTAACAAAGCATTAAAAATGACTATTTTTACCCTCATATTTATATCAAATTATCTTTTATTCTCCACCTCTCTCACCTTTTTCTTTATTACTTCTAAAACTCATTCAAGGTAATCACATTGATTTGGCAAGTTTTTTAGTGACCATCCAGATAACTATGCTAATTTGATGATTTTTCTAATGACTATTCAAAGATGATACTTTTCTCCCCGTCTCTCTTTGTCTTCCTCTTTCTTTAAGGCTTCATTATTGTCATTCTAGATTTGGAAGGATCTTTATTGTTCCAGATCTACAACTAAAATAATACAATGCTTTTAGGTAGTTCAGTTTGGAACTAATCCATAATTGCAATTATCTAGATTGTTGCAAATCTAAACGATGAATCGACCATTTCTTTCTGGTTCAATAGTGACTAAGGTTCATCAACTTTGGTTTTCGCCGAACCAATTGCTAAAAACCTCATCATGATTTCACAATGGGGCTTCAATGAAACCCATTGAGAAATCGTGATAGGTTTTAGCCACTAGTTCAAACTAGATCTAGATTTCAACTATAATTGATCCGAGTTTGAAGATTATCAAATCAGAAATAGACTTATGTTCGAGATCTTTGAACTCATATTGATTTGGGTTTAATTTCTTAGTAGCAAGAAGTTATGTGTCGCATAGAAATTAACTTCAAGGGAGATCAAGGATATTTTTGGAAATGCAAATAATCAATGCAATTTAAGTAAAACTTAAAAGTAATATGTGAAATTTATCCTTATTTTTACTATTAGTATCATATTTTGTGTGAAATTTTTTTTAACATTTTCAAAAAATCAGTTTATTTAATTGGGCGGCTAACTATACTCCATACAAACTAAGATACATGAAATAAAGCTTTTTGCATTCTAGCTACACAATCTTGGTCATCACCCATGGTTCCCCTTGGGGTCGGCAAGTTATACTCCATCTAAATTGATAAGAGTATGTTGGTAGCAGCCTCTTAGAGGCGTCCTATAATTGGATCTATGGCCCAAGTACTATTATATTGGGAAACAATGCTTCGGATGGGAATATCTACAAAATTTGAGAGATGGGGTATGGATCTTCTTCTGCCTAGAAGCTGCAGAGTAGTGACTGCTGGGAGGGTTTTTGTTGATGATGAAGAAGAGAGTGAGACATTGAGCATTTTCCATTATTTGCAATGGACGCCAGCAGAGCTTCCTGCATTTCTTTTGATGTGCGGCGTGGGATTAAAGACACCACATACTCCATGAATGCCGCATCACACGGCAGCGTAATGGGTCCATCGCTTGGCAGTCCGAACTCTTCCTCGGACAACTCAAGGAGCCCTCTGATGATCTCATGGTTAAGATACGCAATTGGAAAAGCGAAGCGTCTTTGATCGGTCGTGTAGACAACAAAATGACCCCTGTCGGCCACTGATGATGAGCTGCAACCACTAGTGACATCTCCTTCAGCTCTTGGTATTGAAATCCTTCTCCTTCTGATGGCGGCCACCCGCTGCCATTTCCTTGCCATCTTGATGAGTTTCTTGGTGCTGATCATATTGTCTTGGTTTGTTATGCTATGATCAAGGAGAAGAGAAGAGAAGAGGTTGGTATCTCTGAATGATGAATTGGTTTGCGGTGCTAATCTGAGGGAGGTAGATAGCTATATATAGCCAGAGGCACTGCCATTGAATGTGCTTTATATGGGTAGGGGTCCACGGCTGCAAGATCATGTGCTATTTAATGCAGAAGAGGACTGGACAGTGGCCAATGGCCATGTTTTGTTCTTTCTCAACATGAAAAACCGTGGTCCTTCTGTGTGTGAAGTGGTTAGATAACACACCGGGCCCAAAGCCAGTGGTTTTTGTGATTCCAAGCCTTGAGAACCACAAGAAAAGGGGCCGATTGGTCTAGTAGCTGGGCTATATTTCTATCCCATGTTAACTGGCCAACTACTTCCGTGAATATACATATAAACTACTTTAGTGGTTTGACAACATATTGGGACCAGAAAAATTGGGTCCATTCACTTGAACTATCAACTATCACTATGTGCATGTGAAGAAATTGTTATAATTTTCTTGCAACTGATCTCTTACCAAATACCCTGTTTGCTTTTAGTATGTTGGTTCCATATGATTTGGCTACTGTATGCCTTTTATCTTAAGATGATATGACTAGGGTGAGAATATTGAACTTTTCTGTTTGAACTCCATGAAATGACGCTTTACATCACATTATGGCATGATCTATCACTTAATGCAAATGTAGTTTTTCTTCCTTTAAGAAATAGTTCTGCAATTTAACTGTATCTTAATTAAATTATCGGACAATTTATGCTTGATTCTTTCTGGTAAAGATAGGAGTTGCTAGTGTCGGATTCCCACTCAAAGGACACACACACAAGTTGTTTTACTGGAAGAAAGTAATTTTTATTGACTTGAATTGAAATTTTGGTACAGATATCTACAATGACCCGACATCTAAAGAGTTTAAATAGACGGCTTCCATATGGCTTGGTACACACAGGTGGCCACTTCTTCCTAAATTTGCCAAAAGACTCTTTGACTCATAATCACAAACATTTAGTGGGCACTACTTCCACTTTGCTGAATTCTAAAACAAACAAATAACAGATAGCTAAATAAAAGGGATAATGACAGACATGTAAAGAACAAGTCAAAACGCACAACTAAGTCTAGCCAGAACTTGAATTAAATCCTCACAGCTAGATGATTCTGTTATCATGTGTACTTGTATCATCAAATCAACACATTAGTGTCCAGAAGAATATGGACTTGCAGTGTCATCACCCAGCACCTTTTCTTTTCTTTCTTGAAAAGAAGATTCCTAAGTGTGAACCTCTGAACGTTGCCAATTTCCACTGGGATTCATGTGCTTCTCCAATCCACATGGATATTGTCTCAATGCTTATGAGTTGGATTATTAGTGTCTAGCCCCTGATACCTAGCACTATAAGAATTCCACTAGAACTTTCTGCAGGATTTTTGAGGTGTAGCTTGGTTTGGGATTGACATGATTACCTATGAAAAAACAATTTGTAGAGATTCACGACGTAAGTTACTAGATTTAATCTCAAAATAAAAGTCTATTTACTTGTACTGATCAAAGTACTGCCATTGTCAGAAAAGAGGTTGTCTGTGATCCACAGGAATATACTATAGTATTTCTTAATAATTAATTTACGAAAGGCATAAACTCAAATTTACATGTCCAAAAATTAAAAAAAAAAATGAAACTGAACCTTTGAATTTATCATAGTATGCAATAAGCAAAAACTACATTGATCATTTACAAGGCAGAAGCAAGGTTAATTCAGTATACAAGCAATTGTTGTTTTGTCTTTCCATGGTGAAAATATGATAATGAAGATGAGAAGAGATCGACAACAACTGACAAAAGCAAAACTTTCTCTAGATCTTTAGCTGCACCATGCTGAATCAATGACAAAATGTACTCCATGAAAATTGAAACATGTTGAGGTGTGATACCCAACAAGTCCAAGGCGATGATGTTATTGTCGGGTAAGTTATCTATTATAGGCTTCGGTCTAGGATTGATAGTTTTTTTTTTTTTAATAGAGAGGTCCAATCCCACAAATAGGTGGCCCGACAAGAAGATTGCCCAAGTATATTTACCTTGTGATTGAGGAAAGCTGGGCTTGGCCCAACTGCTCAAACCAAGGACCAAGCCCATTGGTCTAAGCCCCACAATGCCTTATCCGAAGCCCACCATACATATACTTTAGCTTAACCCAATTTCTTCATTCTGTTGAAGATAGTCGTGTCGCGTTTATTCTTTTAGTTGATTCCAATGCAGGTTTGTTTCTCTCCCTATCTTATCTCAGCCTATTGAATAACCCTATGGTTATCCTCATCTTTGGAGATCTCTATCTAGTTCTTGGTAGGTTATCTTTATATTATAAAGATAGGGGGGGTGCCGAAATGAGCAGTGAATGCGAGAAGAGAGAGAGAGAGAGAAGAGAGAGCTGAGAGTGAGAAGAAAACTTAGTGTCCTTTGGGTGTTCTCCTTGGTTGGGTTTCTTTGTCCTTGTGTGGGTGTGTCATTCTCAGTTAGGGGTTTTACAATTGAGGCAGTTTTGGGTGTCGATTGAATACGGTTCTTGGGTTGTGCTTGGAACCGATTCTGGATTACCTTTTGTGGGTGTTGGACCGATCAACACTGAGCCTTGAAAATTCACCTTCTTTTTCTCCATTGCCGAGCATCAACAGGGAGTTTGTTGTTCTTGTTATTCAGTTTCTGTTCTTTGATTTCTTACTTACTGATTTTGCGATTTTTTTACCCTAACGTTTGGATCTTGTGGTTGTTTTGCGACGTATAATCCCTACAAAACACAACAATGGATTGGCCCAGAGCTTGGATGCCCAAACACCTCATTAGACTATTTGAAGAGCTCCCTCAGGATCTCATTGTTAAGATAAACTAGGGGAATCATGAAGCGCTTTTGATCAGCTGTGTAGATAACAAACTATTCTTTATCAGCCACTGATGAAGTACTATAGCTACCTAAATCCACATCTCTGTTGTTTCTTTGAAATGAAACTCTCTTTGTCCTCATGGCAACAAACTTCTGCCATTTCCTTACCCTATTGATGAGTTTTCCAGGGTTGATCGTGATTTTCTATTTAGAAATTGGAGATCTCGAATACAAATAATAGGAAATGTAAATGTCACGAGACTGTAATGCCACAGCGGCACTGGTCCGACTGAAATTGGAAATCGCTTATATAATACAATGCCTGAGACCGTCATAAAGTTTTTGCTTTTGTGTTAGGATAAATGGGTTGTAAGACTATGTTTTAGTCGGTCATGACCATTGAGGATGGATTTGGTTGGTTTTGTTTTGAAACAAAAATTTGCATATGGGTTGTCCATTCAAATATACTAAGGATTGTACATGGTTTGTCTTCCAAGGATTGAAAGTTGCTTAGAAACCTTATTGCCCAAAAGAATGTGATTTCTGTGAGCACTTGTAAAATCAAACAAGAGTGCTAATTTTAGCATGATATAGACTAGCTAGTAATACCATTATGCAGCCTTTGGTGTGTAGGGACATGATCAACAAGCCATGTGAACTAGTTATTGTGCAGAGTGAATATGCTTCTGGGCATAATTGTTAATTGTCTGCAATTTATGCGCCAATGGGAAGGAAAATAGGGCATATTATGAGTGCCACAAACATATTAGTTTTGAGGACAATACGGCTCCAATAGACTCAGGAGGTAATGTTAGATTAAGTAAAAAATTATATAGATTGTGGAAGTTAAAATGATTATCCTGAAAAGTACCTAAACTGTTGAGGAAATATTCCAAGAATGCATATCAAGCTGTTGATTTTGCTGACATAATGTGATTGAGAAAGAATCAATTGGACAAGGTAGTACTGTTTCGCAGTATCATTGAGGTGTCACTGTGTCATATTCTAAGATTGTTTAAAGGCTAAGGATGGTTCTGTTATGTTGAAGTACCTTGTTACTATTTGCCAGGTGATCACTGAATATTGTTCTTTGTTGGATTTTGTGTTTCCTAATGAGGCCCAAGGTAATGACGATGGTTCGGGTTAGCTTCAAAGGCTTTGGCTCGGGATTGAAGCGACGGTTCAAACACCCTTATTGTCAGCCCAAATAGATTTCGGGCCATAAGCCCTTAACCCTCCATTTGGAGAAGAAATAGGCCTTAGCCCATTTTCTCAAGGGAGGGAGGAAGCCCATGAAGCCCAAGCCCATTACCCTCTTAGCCCATTTTCTCTTGTACCCTAGGCCCTTAATATAAAATGGATTATTTCCCCTTTTGTGCCCCATGTGTGGCAGCCGATTGTGTTCTCTCTCTGGTTCCCTCTCTCAGTTGATTCTCTTGGGGTTTTCTTTTCTTTTCAGTCAGATGCTTCTTTCCTTGCTGAGTGCCACACTTTCCTTGTGCGTTGTGGCTGTTCGTCAATGGCATTTACAACGCCTATTTAGTCCGAGTTGATGTCTTCTCTTTGGGGTAAGTTTTTCGGCCATTGTTGAACCCATATCTTCGTGATTACTCTCTGTTCCTTGGTGGATCCTACTATGTGTGGAAGCTTGTGTGGCTTGGGTGAGGGGTGTCGATCGGCCGAGAGATTTAGGGGGGTTTGAAGGGCTTCAGCTCTTGGGGGGTTTTGGGCTTCTTTGCGGCTTGGTGTCCCCATTCGTTGGTTGTTGCCTAAGTAGTGATTGAACGAGCCCAGATCTGAGCCTTGGAGCAGTCTTCGTGACTTCCATTGTTGCTGAAATAGGGAGTTTATTTTTCTGCCTTGATTTGTTCTTGCATTTGGTTGTTTTGGTTTGATTTCGATTGAGTACTAACCGACTATTTGTAGAGATTTTCTGCAACAATTGGTATCAGAGCCTTGTGTGGCTCCTAGGTTACTCGAAATCCAGACCTAATCGAGAAACCCCTTTCGATTTTGGGTTGATTTTACACGGTAAGAGTTTTAAGGTTTACGATTGAATCTGAATCGTTTAACTTCAATTGCTTTGTGCAATGGGTGATTCAAGGTAAACCAACCTCGTATCCATGATCATCTGATCGAGTAGCATTCCCCTGACTAGCGTGTGCCAACCTGCTCACCGGCCTGTGACGACGCATGTAGTTGTAGGCTGCGGCACATGGAGGCCGGCAGAGGCAGTGGTTCCAACCCTCTTTTGTTTATGGACTGCTAAAAATAGTTCTCTCGGTGAGAAATTTCCAAACCCTATTTCCATTTCCAACAACTAGTAGGTCATCGTGTGGGGGTTGGCCATTAGGCTTTGGGGGTTATTCTGTGGTGGTAACCATTGCTTGTTGCTAGAATTAAGATTATCTATGATTTTCTTGTGCTAGCATAACCTGTTTTGGTGCGGTTAAGTCTTGCTTAGAAAATTAGTTGCTTAGTGTTGTGTGTGAATTCTGCCTGGTTTGATCCTTTGTGGGTTCCTAGTGGCTGTTTATGATTTACTGTTATCTAAACTATTTAGGGCCTTTTAGATATTATTGAGTAAACCTATGTTATTTTGGTACCGTTTTTGTTGGAATTGATTCTAAGTGAATCTGGTGCCTAGGTTTTAAATTGAAACTTTGTGTTTTTTTTGTAAGTCCACTTAGGTAGCATCGTATCTGTGTTTATTTTGCTGTTGCCATATTAAGAATTTTTTTTTTTTGAGATTTATCTGTGGCTATTTTAACTACTTAGTGTTTTAAAATTGTGCCTAATAAATTTGCCCCTTGATTTAATCTATTTTGTGCATACCCATTGTTTAGGATACAAGTGTGAAAAACTTAGGGCCTGTTCTCTTTGTTGTTTTCAACCCGTTTTGAGTTTTCAGTTTTTCAAAATACTGAAAACGCATTCTCTTTTCTATTTTCAAAAACGCATTTTAAAAAACAAGAAAAAAATTTGTAAAGAAAACCCAAAACAACATTGTTGTTTCGGGTGTTTTCTGTGAAAACACGCACAAAAATGGAAAACACGAAAACACACGCACAGCAGCCCCCCCTCCCCCACCCCAACCCTCCAATCTTGCATCTCTTCTCCCTCTCTCTGTCTCTCTCCTCTCTTCTCTCTCTCTCTCTCAAGGCTTGGCCAAACACCGCGCTCGCCATCTCCATCGCTGCTGAGCAGCCATAGACCTCGCCCACCATCGCCAAATGCCGCCGTTCACCGCTCCCCTCCTCCTGCCATTTGATCTCTCAATTGTCATCGATCGCTCCTCTCATGTCTCCTCTTTTCTTTCGACTAATCCCTATCTCCGTCACAGCCACAAGCCGCCATCGATCATGCCCTCTATCTCCGCCTCCGCCACCGCCACGAGCAGCCGTCATCCTTACCCGCTGCCATCGATCGCCCCTTACCATTAGATCTTACTGGTTCTATCCTCTCTCATCTCTTCTCTCAATCGCTATCTGCCATTAGATCTAAGGAGATTTGGCCGTTAGATCTTGCTGGTTATTGGGTATGTTGGTCGATGGGGCCATGGGTGTCGGGTGGCTGCCTCTGATCGTCGGAAACCACCGGCCACGGTGGCTGGTGGCGACTGGCAGAGTCGAAGATGTAGGGCGCCAAGGGAGAAGAAGAACAGAGAAAAAAGAAAAGGAAGAAAAGAAAAAAAAGAAAAAGGAAAAAAAATTAAAAATGAGAAAAAAAGAATTAAAAAATTTATTATTAAAATTTAAAAATAAAATTATATATTTATTTAAAATTTTAAAAATATAATATATCTATATTTTAATTAAAAACATAAGATAGGATATATTATATTATTAAGTGTATAATTTAATATAAATTATTGTTAATATGTATGTTAATAATTTATTAATTAAATTTATTATTTTATTTTAATAATAAAATTTTATTCAAAAGAGTTATTTTATTATTTAATAATTAAATACATAGAATAAAATACCATAATAATAAAAAAAAAACAATTTTTCAAAATTTCAAAGTAAACGCGTTTTCTGGTTTTCTGTTTTGTGAAATAGTTTTTCAAAATGATAAAAAGAACACGTTTTCAAAAATCTCAAAATAGACACTCAAAATAAAAAACTAAAAATGAATTGAAAACTCAAAACTGAAACACAAAGAGAACACCACCTTAGTGTTTTGTAGGTTGCACTTCTTATTTATGTGTTAAACATATTCTCTGTAAACATGGCTACACATTTTGATATGGGGGTGTTCAATGGGAAGAGGAACTTTTCTATTTGGCAACAGAAAATGAAAGGGATTTTTGTTCAACAAAAAGTATCAAAAGCCATTGATGGTAAATATCCTGAAAACACAATAGCTAAACGAAAATAAAAAATAGATGAACTTGCGTATACTTCTATAATCTTGCATATCTCTGATTTAGTGTTAAGGAAAGTAGGAAAACTTAACACAATTAAAGAACTTTGAGAAAAATTGGAAAAGCTATATGTTAAAAAATCAACTCCTAATAAGCTTTATTTGCTTGAAAGTTTCTTTAGTTTTAAGATTGACCCCTCTAGGGGCCTAGATGACAACTTAGATGTCTTTAACAAGTTGGTTTAAGATATCACAAATTGTGGTGAAAAAATGTCTGAGGAATATAAGGCTATAATTCTTTTGAATGCCATTCTTGATGCCTTTAAGGAGGTAAAAAATGCCATTAAGTATGGTAGGGATACTCTAACACCAGAAATTGTCATAGATTTTCTTAGGAGTAAAGAAATGGAACTTGAAAGTGAGAAAAAATATGGTGAGGTCCATATGATGAGGGGTAGGTCTGAGTTAAGGAGTCAAGATGAAGGTAGCAAGAAAGGGAAAGGTAGGTCCAAGTCCAAAACCCAACGGAAGGGTAAGAAGTGTTACGGTTGTGGGAAAATCGGACATTTTATTAAGGATTGTTATGTCAAGAAGGACAAACAAATGGGAAAAGAAAAAGAAGAGGCTAATGTAGTGACTTCCTATGACCCTAGTGAGGTTGGTGAAGTGTTCACACTCTTAGATTCAACATTTTGAGTGTCATGAATGGATTCTCAAGCGAGGTGGAGAGCTGTCATGAATGGAACCTCGAGCAAGGTGGAGAGTCTTAACGAAATCATTTTAGAGAGATCCTAACCTAAGTGGTAGGATGAGTTAGATCCTAGCCTAAGTTGGAGGATTAGAGAGATCCTAGCCTATGTGGAAGGATGAGAGAAGGCCTTAAAAACATGTTTATGCATTTGTTGCATTTCCTATGTGGATGATATGCATTTGTTGCAAGTTCATGCATTTGTTGCATGTTTAAGCTTTTGTGCTTGTAAGCATTTGATGCTTGTGTAAGCATTTGTTGCTTATCTTATGCATTTGTTGCATATTTTGCATATGTTGCATGTTTTACATTTATTGCATGTGCTTGTTTCGTGTTGCCTACATGTGGTGGCCTCATTAGGAATCAAGGTGGAGATTATTGGGTTTTGTGTTTCCTAATGAGGCCTAAGGCGATGATGATGGTTCGAGTTAGCTTCATAGGTTTTGGCCTGGGATTGAAACGATGGTTCAAACACCTTTATTGGCAGCCCAAATAGAAGTTGGGCCATAAGCCCTTAACCCTCCCTTTGGAGGAGAAATGTAACGACCAGAATTAGTTATTCTTGTATCATGTTCGAAGGATTTTGTTGGCTAGCCTTGATGTTTAATATGTTGTTTTGGTGATAATTTTCTAAGTGTTTAATAAGGGTTAAGTGTGTAAGTTAAGTGATTAAGCTAGATTTTTGGTGTTGTAGCTGAATGTGTGTGAAATTATAGCTTAGATATCCGAATGTAAGCTAGGATATTCGAATGAGAGCTTAGGCATTCGAATGTGAGTCTTGGGTTTCATTCAGATGAGTTTTGTGAGTTTTAGTGAAGAGATTCAAATGCTATAGGGAGCCATTCGAATGGGGGGTGGAGTATTCGAATGAGGAGCCAAGCAATTCGAATGTCCTATATTCTTGTGTGCATGTTCTCTTTATAACCCAATTTCTACCATGTTTCAATCCGAATCTCTGAAAAATCAAAACATAAAAGTTGTAGATCTTTTTTTTTTTTCGTTCCATAGCATCTTGAATCACCTTGATCGGAGTTCGGATGAGAGAGTTATGGCGAAAGTTCGAGTAGGATGTCAAAGTTGTCCAAGATCCATTTTTAGTAGGCTAAGCCTTCACATTCAAATGAGCCATGCAAAAATTGCAAAATTCATCCGAATGAGGGCACTGTTGCATTCGAATGAGCTTCCAATTCCTTCATCAATTCAAGTTACTATTTAAAATTCATTCGAATGTCACTCTCATAACTTGAAATCTTTCTCTAATTCATTCGAATACAAGCCATATCATCTGAATCTCTTTGCATGGGACCTTATATCTTTAAGAAAGACATCTGAATGTATCCTAATACATTCAAATGACTCTCTCAACTCTTGAATTTTAACTCCTTAACATTCGAATGCCTTATAACACATTCAGATATCCCTCTTAGCGATACATATATATATATATACATTCTGAGTCATCGTTAACTCTGGAAAGTCATAGAAAATTCTAGAATTATGACATAAGCAAGAAATTTTAGAGAAATTATGAAAATAATCGGATGGATAAGTATCACTCTTGGAGAAAATATAAAAGAGGGAAATTTTGGGAAAAAATATCAACGTATCACACCAGCAACCCAAAACTTCTCTCGAAAGTTTCTTCTTCTTTGAAAACACTCCTCCTCTCCAACCTCATGTCAAATACTACCATCCAAGAGGTCTCTTGATGCTATCGAGAGTCACAGAAAGCTTAAGAAGGCAAGTTCCCTTTCTTCTTTTCTATTCTTTGAAATATAACTCACTGTAAACATGGTATTAGGTTCTAGGAACTTTGAATAGAACTTTAATATATGCACCTGGGGGTGATGAGAGGTGAACTATGAGAGTGGTTCAGGAACTTAAAGGTGTTGTTGAGATTGAATACAGGGGAAATAAACAAAAAGCTACTACATAAATAGGGGTGTGAGTTTATACAGATAGTTCTTCTGCTTTAATGGATTCCAACTTGGGGAATGTTTTGACAGCTACGTGGGGCTTGTTCTTCCCCACTTTTCTTAAGGTATGGTGAATTTGTTAAGATTTTACATGCGAAGCTTGTCCCTTCCCCATGCCCTGCCAACACTTCAGATATTTAACAATTTACTCTATTTTACTCCTAAAGCCTAAGAGTAAAGTCTTTCATATTCTCAGAGTGATTTACTGTCAATAATGATCATGGCATGAAATAGGAATAATGTTTAAATTCAAAGATTACTCATAGCCGTGGCCTGTATATTTGGAGCCCTATTACTGCTTCGCACGCCCAAAAATATTTTCTCTTACTTTTCATGTTCCTGTGAGTGGAGTGTGAAATTTCCCTACTTCTGGTGCTATTTAATAACTGTGATGTTCATGATTATGAGATGAGAATAATTACAATTGGGAATGTTACTCTCTGTCATGACATGTTTTGATAGTGTGGTAATTTTGCATCATGGGCATGGACTGGTATGAATGTTATCGCCATGTAACATGAGTGGACACGAGCATAACATGTTGCCACTGTATCATGTGCATTTGTATGTGGTCATCCTACGTGTTGCATATGTATTGGCAAGATCAGAGATGGTTATGCTCGCTGTGGTTGTGTACCGCTGGGATATATCCCCCAAAACCAGTAGGTACTAGCTTGACTGGGGTTACGCTCTTGCGATGACGACTGAGGGGGGCACCCAGAGGTGACGACCCTGGGCAAGATTATATATATGTATGGCTATAGCCGAATATATGAGATAGGACCTATGGTCCACAGATTATCACAGATTCTCTAGTTACAAGTATCAGTTACAGGCCGGTATGTATTTTGATGCATTTTATATTGTTATGTGAGGCCGTTGGCCAGTTATGTGTTTACCGGATTCCTGTGTGTTATGCATGGCATTACTATCATGGGTGGGTGTGTGGTCCATGTGTTGTAATCTATCCTCCACATCTAGATGCTTTTCAGATACCACTCACCTTACCCTTGTCATATTACTATCTACTATGTTTTCCTTCCTATTTCTTATACTTGCTGAGCTTTGTAGCTCACCTTGTACTCTTCACCATTCCAGGTAAAAGTAAAGAAATAGCTAGCAAGGGGTTGAACAGGAAGGATGGGTAGTAAGAGGTGTGCGCGGGTCTACTCTCAAATCAAAGGTCTTGGGGAAATATGTGGCTAAAGATTGTATAGGTTTTATCTTGTAACATGTAACCTAGTGTAGAATTGGGTTGTAACCCCTAAAAGTTTTCCATTTACATTTTGGGTTCAGTGGCTTACACATGATGTGTAGATATATTATTCGATTGTCGATGGTTGTTGGCTCTTTTCTTGATACACAATGCTATCTCTTCCAGGTTGGCCCCGGGTATCTCAGGAGACAGGGTGTTACAAGGAAGCCCATGAAGCCTAAGCCTAAGCCCAATTACCCTCTTAGCCCATTTTCTCTTGTGCCCCAGGCCCTTAATATAAAAGGGATTCTTTCCCTTTTGTGCCCTATATGTGGCGGCCGATTGTGTTCTCTCTCCGATTCCCTCTCTAGGCCGATTCTCTTAGGGTTTTCTTTCCTTCTCGGTCAGAGGCTTATTTTCTTGCTGAGTGCCGCACTTTCCTTATGCTTTGTGGCTGTTCGTCAATGGTGTTTGCAACGCCTATTTAGTCTGAGTTGATGTCTTCTCTTTGGGGTAAGTTTTTCGGCCATTGTTGAACCCATATCTTCGTAATTACTCTTTGTTCCTTGGTGGATCCTACTGTGTGTGGAAGCTGGTGTGGCTTGGGTGAGGGGTGTCGATCCGCCAAGAGATTTGGGGGTTTGAGGGCTTCGACTCTTGGGGGTTTTGGGCTCCTTTGTGGATTGGTGTCCCTATTCGTTGGTTGTTGCCCAAGTGGTGATTGAACGAGCCCAGATCTGAGCCTTGGAGCAGTCTTGATGACTGCCATTGTTGCCCAAACAGGGAGTTTATTTTTCTTCCTTGATTTGTTCTTGCATTCGGTTGTTTTGGTTTGATTTCGATTGAGTACTAACCCACTTTTTTATAGAAATTTTCCGCAACATTCTTGATGTCACTAATCCCTTGAAACGTACTACTAATTTCTGAGTGTACAAACTCCATGTACAAATAACACAACCACCTAATTAATGATCGTATCTAAACCTCTCATTTTGTTTTAATTTTCCTTGAGCCTCTTTTCTTTACTTTAAGCTTCATTTTCTAGGTTTCCTATTGTAACGACCCGCTCCCACTTTCGGGCACCACCGGTGAGTAATCACCCGACAAATCACAACTGAAAGGTTGGACTATGTTTCAATAGGAAACGCCTAGGTGAGGACTAGGTTTCGTCCTTCCCTTCGCTCCACTCAAGGAATTGGTCCCAAACACAGACAAGAAAACATAGCGGACTGGGACCCAAAACCTGAGTGAGCTTCACCTTTCTTTCGCTCGCCTCATAGCAAGCCAAAGGTGACCTAAGTACAAAGCTAGCATAACACACACTTCGCTGAGTATTGAGGATTTATGGGAACATACCTTGCTGATCTTTACCCGATCCGAACTTGGCTCCACCAACTAAGGCTATATTCATCCAACTTTCTCGCAATCACCTACCACACTATGATGAATTACAACAACTAGAGAGATCTAGAGCTCAACCACAATTTCATTCAATCCCATGACTATATACACATACTACCACATGAATACATACAAAGATAAAATAATTCACAGACTCGAAAACAATGTTAGTTGCCATATCAGCCTCTCGATACCATCCTTGCTTCCATTTGGACATGCTTCATCTACAACATGAGGTAAAACCTCATGAGTCATAAAAACTCAGTAAGGGTGCAATGCATAAGTAAACGAAGCATGAGAGAGCTTGTAATGCAAAATGCAATGCAAATGGGTAGTCTTACATGTCCTCATAACCTCTTTAGGTTAAGCCATCGACCAACCCTTCCCACACCACTAGTCCTTCATATAGCCATAGGTACACTAGGACACATATCTTGAAGATGTTAACCACTACATGCAACTCATAAAGAAACACTTACAAATGCAAGCAAGACCCCCCAGCACTTGGGGTCATCCCTTACCTGGCTTGAAGCCTCTTCTACCTCGGCATGAATTCCACCCTGAACAACGAACTTCTCTAGGATCACCGTTTCCTCGGCCAAACCTAAATGCAAACACATAAACCCTAACCACATCAGGCATTGATCCAGGGCCTATAAGTTTGTTGCACATCGTAAAACCACCAGACCACAACTTCCAATTAAACCCAACCGAGGGTTTAATCCAATCGTCACTTCATATTACGCTACTTCACATCATCTCACAAGATGCAATTAATTTGAAAAGAAATAATAAATTTACCTCAACTAATCTAGGGGAGAAAATCGGCCAAACGCCCACTTCGGCCTGGCCTTCGTAATTGCCAACTTGCTCCCAAATCTTCAATTTCAAGCATTTGGCATGCTATTCGAGGCCTAAATCAATTTCTAGAACTTTCCCATAATTTTCTAAAGTTTTTCGGCATTTTTCTCCTATTTTCCAGATTTTTCTAGTTTTTTCTTTTCTTTTTCTTTTCCTTATTTTCTTCCATTTTCTTCCTTGGTCTTCTTCTTCTTCACTGTCTTCTTCCTACCTCTCCTGTGCGTGCACAGCGCCTGCGTGGCGCCTGCCTCCGCCAGCCATCGTTCATGACCATGTCGCCATCGCTGACTGCTACTAGCCGCACCGTGACCACCGCCAATGCCAGCGTCCACCGTAAATAGCCTTCCCCGCGAGGGCCTCCAGCCTGCACGCGACCAACCACCGCTGTAACCAGCGACCATCGCCTGCCGCTGAAGCTTCCAACGCCACTACTAGAGCTTCTACAAGCTGTCAAAACTGCCACTTCACATTGCTGTTGCATTGCCGGGCTCCATCACGACCTCCCGAAGCTCGCCGCTGCTGCTTGCCTCGCGTCGGCCATGACTGCCTTCACTGCTAGCTTTTTCTTCCAGTGACTGGCCTACTCTCCCTCTCCCGACTGCTCTACTTCTCATTCTCTCGGCCATTTTGAATTTGAGAGACAAATACATAGGAAGCTCATGCACACACACACACACACACACACACACTATATATATATATATATATATCACATTAAGCCCTCTAATTTTCCATAATTTCACTAAGAATCCCCTTAATTCCACTTAGGAATTTATTAATTACACTTGGACCCTCCAAGACTTAATTAATTCTCACCAAGCCACAAAATATCTTCATTTTCTGAAAATTAATAATCGACATTTACTCGAAAATATCGATTTCATCCCTGCTCCAGCACATGACCTCGATTCCACCTGAAAACACTTCAGGGTTGCCTCACTCGCAAAACTGGACCACCCTTAGTTTCCCTTCAGCTTCCCGGAGGTCCTTTGCAATCATTTGGTACTGGCACGCATACAGCCTTATATAAAAATTTATTCCAAAAATTATTCTCAGTCAGACTGCTTCTAGCGTTATTAGCCTTACCTCGAGAAGCTCACCAATCTCATGCCCTCTTCCCTAGACATCTAAGTCCTGGGACACTTCCTGCCGTCGATTCGACATTTTATTAATTAATTTCTTGAAACCGACCCTTGGGCTTCCCAGACCACTTGAGGTCCTTTCAAAATAATCAAAAATTATTTATTTTTCAACACCATGTAATACGGGTATTACATTTCACCCCCATTAAAAGAATTTTGTCCTCGAAATTCACTTTACCTTACTCATTTGCTCAAGATAACCACATTATAGAGCAAATCATCGAACTCCCGAACTCGAGAATCTCAAAGATTAGCCATTGCTCACATTTCCCCGGGCTATCCTCACCTCGAGGTTCCACCTTGGCTTTTAGTTCTTTGACTCTCGAGGGCATTTATCAACTGATGCCACTTTGTCTTGCCACCAAATCACACCACTGATCGCTAGTCATGACTATCGCAACGATGTCCATCTCTTGATGGATTTCAATTGCCTCTAGCATCACTTTGCAATCAACTTTCCATTTTCCACATCAAACCAAAATCAAACACGACAATGCCAATCAACTCGACAACACTGTATCACCGATTAGTCAACAACGATTTTATGCCGATCACACACGACAACGTTTTCCTTGACGATCACACACGACCACCATTTTTTGCTGATGAAACACAACAACGTGTTAGCATTGATCAATCACAGCTATGTCACTTTTAGTGCCCACCAGGCACGTTGACACCCATGCATCCATGGCGTTTCGTCGTCAGTCACGTACATCCATAGCTTGAGTTGATCCTCATGGTAACTTTTCATTACCTATCAACTATAGCCAACTCTCACCATATAGGAAGCAACCATCTGGCTCCTCTAGCCGTACTCGACCATTTCTCATATGGTCTACTATTTTGACCAGCCGACCTCCGCTTATCGCCATGACTTAAGCATAATCCCACATACCCATACATCATAGTGGGTAGCTTCATGCTTCAGCCGATAACACACACTACTCGAGTCCACACCTCGAGCTTAAAGATGCACGCACCATAGCACTCTCCCAATTAGGGATTCTATCAATGCTCAATAACGATACTATGGTTTTTCTTATTGGCTGATACCACTCGCCAACTAGGGTCACCTACCCATATCTAGGATTTCTCATTGGCAACCCCTCTTAAAAAGGTTTGCACCCATATCTCAGTTTTTCACCATCATGACCCATACTAGGCCTTACTCTGGCTGTCAAACCCTACAACGAGAGTGTGATCCTACCATTTTTCTTTAGGGTTTTGGAACCTTTAACCCCAGCCCTCGTTATCCATACCATGCATGCCACAGATCTTCGGCCCCTACCCATCCGCATAATCACTGTGTTGCCCTATGCATTAGGCGAGCCAACACCCAGTCCTCATGACCATGTTGCTCCCATACAGGCACATCAGGGCCCAACACCAGTCTCCAACAGCATGGCCCAAGTCTATCACTGATTGCATCGAACCCGTAGTATGATTTCGAGCCTTCGGGTCTCACCTCCACTACCTCAAGCCATCATGGTTCACCACCACCCATGTAACGATTTTCTAGCCAAGTTTACTAGCCTATTCAATTCTATAGGAACATTTTCGAATTCCACAATTCCTCACCATAGCCTCACTCTCAAAGGCATGAGACTTCATGGCCATCCCACAATAGCTTCCTTCTTAGCTCACAACTGCCACCTAACTTTGGAAGTCTACCATGACAACAACGAGTCTCTTCCCAAGGTCGTTGCTTCCCAACTTTCATAGGTCGTTTCAATCACCATGACCTCAATCTTGGATTAGCCTTTCCCTTATCATCTTGCCATTCTTGAATAGCTTACTAATCCTCGAGAAACTCTAGCTTCTCCTGGATTCCTCTTGTACCTTCCACTTCCATCGATTTCGCACCATTTGGTTAGCACCCACATTGATTGTAATGCAACCATCGGTCACCAAGACGGCCTCCTACCATCACTCGTCGTCGCATCCAGCTGCCATTGCGACTCTAGAGCCACCAACGCCACTAACTTACCACTCTCATGACGCCGCACGACCATGATTGGCCACTACTCGCCATTGGTGCTATCACCGGTCAGTGCCTTCGGTCGCCACCAGCCACCCCCCAGCCGGTCACCAATTGGCTCCATTAGCTGCTTTCTTTCACACCCATTAACCCAAACCATAAGGTTAATTTTCATCAGTTGCCCAAACACTAGGGCATCCCCTTAGCTGTATCACTCACAACTATCAGTGATCTCATTAGCACCGAAACCTCATTCATGAGAACCAATCCCATTCATAAACTACTCATTTGACCTCTTTTTACCCCTTGGCAAAATCTCTAATTCGCCCTCAACATCCATCTAATTCACTCCATTAGATTTAGCTAAGTTGCTAGGCTCGTGACCCACGCAACATTCCTCTAGGTACTATTCTAGTTGCAAAAACCCTCTCAAGCTTAGCAGCTCGGCCTCCCACCAACTCGGCTCGGTCACATGGCCTTCACTAGCTCGGCAGCTCAGCCCTCCGCCAGCTTGGCAACACGAGCTCCACCAGCTCTCCAGCTCGGCCCTCTGGCAGCTCAGTACACAGCCTCCACCAGCTTGCCAGCTCGGCCCTCTGGTAGCTTGGCAACATGACCTCCACCAACTCGCCCCTCTAGTAGCTCGGCAACACGGTATGGAGCACACTAAATTGAGCTCATCCCTGCTCCGATCAACCACCTTATAGACTTTGGATCTCTTTCTCAAACAAACCGATCTGACCACCAGATCTCGCTGAACTCTCATACTAGTAGCATACATGGCAATCAACAAGGCCTTACGTTCATAATCTTCGAGCCTCACGCTCCCATCATTGCCATTACAGGTGTCGTCACCTGGCAATTGATCTTATGTCATCAATTGAAAACCCATCCAGTGTTACATGAGGATGCCTCCTCAGTATCACATTGACATAGTCAGGATTAACACTCGACTGTGCAACTGTGACCCTTCACAGAGCCCGCAACCATGCCTTAGCCATGTGTTCAGCCTATCACAACTCCCATAACCGGTTTAAAAGATCCATATACCTGAAACCCTCTCACGTTTCAATATTCCCATGTCATGGTTGGATTTCATCTCTTAAGTCTCGCCCTCCACGACACTCACTCACTTCACATGACCCCCCGAGGTCACTTGCCAACTCTTCCAGTCAACCCTATATTCTCACATCGCACAGGGTCACATTAGATCCATCACCCCCAGTTTACCAGATCAACCACGATCAACTCTAGCCACAAATGCGCTAAGATTCTTTAACGAGGAGTATCATCACACGACTTGCTATGATTACGTAAGTGCTCACTCCACATGGAACTTAGGCTTAGCCCAGACATAACCTACAATTCGCTCCAAGTTTTCGACGTCTAATCGTCTCCACTGCAGACTGGTTACTCTCCACAGAGGGTCGTGATCCCTCGTCATGAGTTAACCCAATGGCCACCTGCCATCTACATCTGCATCAGTAGTCTTTAGCATTAGACCCGTCACCGGTAAGCATCACTTGTAGCATTATTCCATGCTAGAGCCATTCCTCGTTCCTTGGGTTCCACTTTTTTGACATCTCGAACTACCATGCAACCTCAATGTTCACCGGACCATTTCATCACCGCTTCACTACTACAAAGGGCTTAAACCCCACTTGGGCCTTAGTGCACTTTGCCCAACTTGGCCTCCATGCACTTACCCGACTTGCAATTCTCAACTACTCACTGAGCTCGCCTTTCAACACTAAGTGACTAATCACCACGACACATGGGACAACGATTACTAATCGAGCTACCCTAGCTCCTCGGTTACCATGACCTTTATGAAAGATTTCTGGTCCTACGAAACTTAAAACCTTACTCGACATAATTCTTATGGTGTTGTTCCAGCTCCTCGACATCTGATCGTCACCTGTAGTTCACTATGTTACTCCGGTCAATGGGCCACCTGCCCTAACAACGATCCAACCCACTAGTCCTTTGCCACAAGGTCCATAACATCAGATCCGTCACTGCAAGCCTTGCACCTGTAGCATTTGTGCTACGTTGAAGCCTTTGCGAGCTACGATGGTTCCACCATCATCTAACAAAAGCCATCCTCATTGGGTTGTCCTTGCCTTGATAACCGAAGGCTCACCCTATGAGCCCATTCCTCAAGACTTTGCATCTCTTATAACCTAAGAGCATCTCAAACTAATCCAACTCTTGAGGCCTCATGATCTTACCTCCCGAGATCCTACCTCACGACTTTCAACCAACATTAGAAAGATCCCACTTCCTATAACAATGGAACTAGTCCATCAGGAATCTCTTGCCATTAAGCTCATCCTAAAGCTTGACTACCCAGGTTCCAGCACTTATTGCCCGGAACACAAATCGTAACCTCCTAGGTGAGTTGAGACCTCTCGTATCTCCTTGCATAGCCTCGTATGCATACCGTCGTTACACCCAGCTCGGCTTTCCAACATGCCTTACTTGGGCTCCCATGACTTGGGGGTTACAACCTCGCTTGACATGCCCTTACCCACTCGGGCATCCTAAGTTGGCATTTCCTGTGCGTGCATAGCCCATAGATGTCCTGTTGCCGCAACCTCACCATCACTGCACTCGAACCACACAACCCGTTCACACCCCTCATCGGGTAACCTTCTTGTCACCCTAACAAGGATCTTGTGACCTTGCCATCATTCCCGACCCCAAGCATCACAACAAGGGTCTATTCACCTCTCATCTCCCGACCTTAAGTGCCCCACCTGACCCCAAGCGTCACCATGAGAGTTTGATTGGCCCCTCATCCATCCATCATGTGAATGGTCTCTTAGCCCTTCACAACATGGACTTCTAATCCAATGGCTCTCACATGTATATCAACACATGTCCAACTCCTTCATTCCCTATCTGGATTCTCTTGAATCCCAGCTCAACCCACTAGGGACTTTCCATCTCATACAAATGACTGTTAAGATCCCCCTTGCCACACACTTATCACTCCTTAAGATAGACCTCGTCTTATCATGAAACCAACTAGGGTCCCCTCATACCCTAGGCACATCCCCTCTGGGATTATCATAACAATACGATCACATCGTACCACATACATCTAACATACATACTTCACACCTGACTCCCCTCAGAGTCCTTCCAAAGGTCACTTATGTCATGCCTACCTTGGCCATGACATGCATATGCATTACATGCACACTCTCTTTCTGGAGCTCGTCACATAACCCGTTGACAACTCATTTCCTTGAGCCTCAAGCTAACTCTCACTTTAGCTCACTCTATCTCAAGCACACAACCCTTATCACACCACCTCTAAAGGAACAACTCCTCTTCCTCAAACATGCTTGGCAACTCCTCTTGTCATGACTCGGTTTCATATTCCCACACAAACCTTGACACCTCAATCTCAAGAATTCTCATCCTTAGAATGCTTAATATCCCTTAAATTCCCACATACGAGTATCTTGACACCACACCCACACCTGGGGTTTTCGGTTCTTCTTTACCTCGACCTGTATACCACTTATGGGTATATCATCCCAACCCATGATATTTTTTTATTCCTAAAACAGGAATATCCAAGCATACCCTTCAAGCCATCACAAGCCTCAACGCTACGACCCAATCCCTAAGGTCCTCGGACCACATGTCCTACAATCAAGGCCATCGAATCAACCTCACATTGAAATCTCAAAATTTCAAACCAACCGTTCTCGACCCCAATTTAGCAGCTGAGACATCCAACTCACATCCAATCAAGTCAGACATTCTGAACTCCTAACTCTGACAATTGCTCACATTAATCACTTAACCGACCATATATAACACCACCAATAAGCTATCTTTCTCCACTCATATAGCTAGTCATGCTCTCACACCAACTGTAACGACCCGCTCCCACTTTCGGGCACCACCGGTGAATAATCACCTGGATTACTCACCCGACAAATCACAACTGAAAGGTTGGACCATGTTTCAATAGAAAACACCCTAGGTGGGGACTAAGCTTCGTCCTTCCCTTCGCTCCACTCAAGGAATCGGTCCCAAACACAGATAAGAAAACACAGCGGACTGGGACCCGAAACTTGAGTGAGTTTCACCTTTCTTCCGCTCGCCTCATAGCAAGCCAAAGGTGACCCAGGCAGAAAGCTAGCATAACAAACACTTCGCTGAGTATTGGGGATTTATGGGAACATACCTTGCTGATCTTTACCCGCTCCGAACTTGGCTCCACCAACTAAGGCCATATTCATCCAACTTTCTTGCAATCACCTACCACACTATGATGAATTACAACGGCTAGAGAGATCTAGAACTCAACCACAAATTCATTCAATCCCATGACTATATACACATACTACCCACATGAATACATACAAAGATAATATAATTCACAGACTCGGCAACAATGCTAGTTGCCATATCAGCCTCCCGATACCATCCTTGCTTCCATCTGGACATGCTTCATCTATAACATGAGGTAAAATCTCATGAGTCATAAAAACTCAGTAAAGGTGCAATGCTTAAGTAAACGAAGCATGAGAGAGAATGTAATGCAAAATGAAATGCAAATGGGTAGTCTTACATGCCCTTATAACCTCTTTAGGTTAAACCACCGACCAACTCTTCCCACACCACTAGTCCTCCATATGGGCATAGGTACACTAGGACACATATCTTGAAGATGTTAACCACTACATACAACTCATAAAGAATCACTTACAAATGTAAGCAAGACCCCCCAGCACTTGGGGTCATCCCTTACCTGACTCAAAGCCTCTTCTGCCTCGGCATGAACTCCAGCTTGAACCATGAATTTCTCTAGGATCACCGCTTCCTCGGCCGAACGTAAATGCAAACACATAAACTCCAACCACATCAAGCATTAATCTAGGGCCTATAAGTTTCATATCGCAAAACCACCAGACCACAACTTCCAATTAAACCCAATCGAGGGTTTAATCCAATCATCACTTCACATTACACTACTTCACATCATCTCACAAGATGTAATTAATTTGAAAAGAAATAACAAATTTACCTCAACTAATTTAGGGAGAAAACCAGGCAAACGCCCACTCCGGCCCGGCCTTCGTGATTGCCAACTTGCTCCCAAATCTTCGATTTCAAACCTCTGGCATGCTCTTCGAGGCCCAAATCAAATTCCATAACTTTCCCACAAATTTTTGAAGTTTTCTGGCATTTTC